>NW_028249123.1:600000-806108 GCF_964263255.1 Lissotriton vulgaris
GAGTTTAGCCTAAGACTGCTTTGTCCACGTTACCACTAGGATAACTGGTCTACAAGGTTGAATTACAACCATCATCATAAGGGTTGCTTGGCATGGTACAAAGTGATCACTAGAATTAGTGAGCATTATATACCAGGCCAACTTCTCACATTGGTGAGCAGCGGATTGGGATCTGAGCTTGCTGTTGTTTTACCATTACAATCTTTGAGATTATCATTTGAAAGATCATACAGGTACCTGCTAGGTACATATAAAACAAGACTAGTATACTTAAGTTCTACTGAACTTAGTTGTTGTAGAGCAAAGGGAGTAGCACACCCTAGCTACAACTACTAGATAGGTTTAGTAGGTAAACACCAGTGTAGGTAGATTGCAACACATCCACCCACACTAGAGCAATGTCTGGAGCAGAGGGGTCCAGTGGACTTACTCCTGTTGAGAGTGACCCTCCAAGGGCACCATCCAAATTTGCTATTTTTTCCTTTAAGGAATTAAGACAGCTTTGTGTCTTAAGGGGTCTGAAGACAGGGCCTTCCCCTACTACAGACCACCTAAGAGAGCTCTTGGACCAGTCTGAGACTCTAAAGCCCTCTAAGGCAAACCCCACAGGGGATGCTGAAGGAGGCCATCCTTCAGAGGATGACACTGTAGACACCCCTACCCCTATCATCCTAGTAGATGAGGAAGCCTCCACCACTGGAGCTCCTCAGGTAGATGAAGAGGAAGAAGAAGAGGAGGAGGTGGAAAGCAGTGAGTCAGATGATGACAGAGATAGTCAGGTGCTGGTCAGTAGGCTGAACCAGGCTAACTTAAGTCAACTTGGGAATGAATCAGGTAACAACCCATTCAGACCCCCAGGTGGACTTAACCAGGGCCATAGGAGGAGAAGGCATCACTCAGGTGAATCCAATACCTCCCATGTCTCTAGAGGCTCTCATGGTCACTCCAGAAAGGAGATGACTAGCCCTCAGAGAAGGGAACATGAGGCCAAGATGAGAGAGGCTGAGCTTAGGATCCAGAGGCAAGAGTTAGAGGTTGCCCTGGCTAAGGAGAAACTTGCTAGAGCAAGACAGCCTAGAGAGAGTGGGGTAATAGAACCCACTGGTGGCAGCAATATCCACAAGGATAAAGACAGGTCTTTTGATAATAGAAACCTGAGTAAGATTGTGCCCCCCTACAAAGCTGGGGATGACATCCATAAATGGATTACTGCCATGGAGAGAGCCTGCAGAGTACAGCAGATCCCTCAGGAGCAGTGGGCAGCAATCTTGTGGCTCTCCTTTGAAGGTAGAGGCCGAGACAGACTCCTCACAGTTAGTGATGGGGATTCTAGAAACTACCTGGTCCTGAAGAGTGCTCTGATTGATGGGTTAGGCTTAACCACTGAACAGTACAGGTTAATGTTCAGAGATACCCAGAAGACACAGACTCAGGACTGGTCTGAATTTGTTGAGTGTGCCACTAAGGCTCTGGAGGGATGGTTGCTGGGAAGCAAGGTTACAGACTATGAAGGATTGTACAATTTGCTGATGAGAGAACAAATTTTAAATAATTGTCAGAACCAGCAGTTGCATCAACATTTGGTTGACTCAGATTTGACCTCTCCCCAAGAATTGGGAAAGAGGGCAGATAAATGGGTAAGAACCAGAGTTAAGCAAAAGAACCAGAACCAGAACCAGGGTGGTGACCAGAAGAAAACAGACCAGAAGGGTGGGGAGCAGAAAGCTAAAGACCAGAAGTCTTCAACAGGGCCCCAAACTGAGACAGAGGGTGGGTCCCAAACTTCCAAGAAGAAGAAGAAAGAAGGGCAGAAGAAACCCTGGTGTAAAACTTGTAAGAACACCTCTCACTGGACAAGTGAGTGTAAAAAGGGTGGAGCCCCCAGCACTGCAGCCCCTAAGGCACCTGCACCCACTAGTACAGTTAGCAGTGTTGGTCCTCAAGCCAAGGGTTTAGTGGGAATCACTTTGGGAACTGGAGGAGATTCTGACCTAGTCAGAACTCTTACACAGGCTGTTCTGGTTTGTGAAGGGGACCTAGATTTGGTCCCTGACATAAGTCCCAGTAATCTGGGCAAATACAGACAGACACCTTTGATTAACAACAAAGTGGCTCAAGCTTACAGGGACACATGTGCCAGTGTCACTATGGTGACACCTAACTTTGTGGACCCTGGACAATACATGCCAGGCGATGATTACCTGGTGACCAATGCCAGCAATGTCACTACTACACATAGTGTGGCACTTGTTAACTTTTCCTGGGGAGGGGTAACTGGCCTAAAGAAAGTTGTGGTTAGTGCTGATCTCCCAGTAGAATGTTTGTTGGGCAATGACCTGGAGAACTCTCTATGGTCAGAAGTTGAGTACAGGACTCATGCAGAGATGTTAGGGATATCATCACATGTCCTTGCTGTGACCAGGTCACAGGCCAAAAAGTGCCTCTCTGAACCTCAGGTCTTGGATCCTGGAACAATGGACCAAGTACCTCCCAAGAAGAAGAACAGGAGGGTTAAGGCTGCGCCTTCCCAACTGCCTACAAGTGAGGATCAGGCTTCACAGGAAACTGATCCTGAGACCCCTGAAGGAACTGTCCCTGAAGAACTTGAACCTGATCAGGTTGAGTTTCTGGGGACAGGGGGACCTTCTAGGGCAGACTTGGGGCAGGCTCAGTTAACCTGTCCTTCTCTTGAACCCCTCAGACAGCAGGCTGCTGCTGAGGCTGCTGGGAATGTGCAAGGTGCCCATAAAGTATATTGGGATGATGGACTCCTTTATTCAGAGGCTAGAGACCCCAAGCCTGGTGCTACCAGGAGGTTGGTTATACCTCTGCAATTTAGGGGCTTCCTACTCACCTTGGCCCATGATATTCCTTTAGCAGGACACCTAGGCCAGAACAAGACTTGGGACAGGCTTGTCCCTCACTTTCACTGGCCTCACATGTCTGAAGACACCAAGGAGTTTTGTCGCTCCTGTGAAACCTGCCAAGCCAGTGGTAAAGCAGGTGGAACAACAAAGGCCCCCCTGATACCACTACCTGTGGTGGGGGTTCCCTTTGAGAGAGTGGGGATTGATATTGTTGGTCCAATGGATCCCCCTACAGCATCTGGGCACAGATTCATACTGGTGGTAGTGGATCATGCCACCAGGTACCCAGAGGCAATTCCCCTTAGGACCACAACAGCTCCTGTTGTGGCCAGGGCCTTACTTGGAGTTTTCTCCAGAGTGGGGTTTCCTAAGGAGGTAATATCAGATAGAGGTACCAACTTCATGTCTGGATATTTGACAGCTATGTGGAAGGAATGTGGTGTAAACTACAAGTTCACCACTCCTTATCACCCACAATGCAATGGGCTTGTTGAGAGATTTAACAAGACCCTAAAGGGCATGATTAAAGGATTACCTGAAAAGCTCAGGCGAAGATGGGACATCCTTCTGCCCTGCCTTTTGTTCGCTTACAGAGAGGTCCCTCAAAAGGGGGTTGGCTTCAGCCCCTTTGAATTGTTGTTTGGGCACCCTGTAAGAGGACCCCTGTGTCTTGTGAAGGAAGGATGGGAGTTACCTCTCAAAAAGCCTAAACAGGACATAGTGGACTATGTACTTGGTCTCCGCTCCAGGATGGCAGAGTACATGGAAAAGGCATCCAAAAACCTTGAGGCTAGCCAAGAATTACAGAAAGCTTGGCATGACCAAAAGGCTGTCCTTGTTGAGTTTCAGCCTGGACAGAAGGTATGGGTGTTGGAGCCAGTGGCCCCAGCAGCACTCCAAGACAAATGGTCTGGACCCCATACAATTCTGGAAAAGAAGGGAGAGGTTACCTACTTGGTGGACCTAGGAACTCCCAGGAGCCCCCACAGGGTGCTCCATGTGAACAGATTGAAGGCATATGTCAGCAGGGCAGACATGGGCTTGCTCATGGCTACAGATGAGGGACAGGAGGAAGAGAGTGACCCTCTCCCAGACCTGCTCACTCAGAACCCTGAGGATGGCTCAGTTGATGGTGTGGCCTTAGGTGGCAGCCTCACTGAACATCAGCAACATGACTGCAGACAAGTTCTACAGGCATACAGGCATATGTTCTCATTGACACCCAGTCAGACTAACTGGTGTACACATGTGGTGGACACTGGTGACAGTCTTCCTGTAAAGAGCAAAATTTACAGGCAACCTGACCACGTCAGGGACTGTATAAAGACTGAGGTGCAAAAGATGCTGGAATTAGGTGTCATTGAGCCTTCAGAGAGCCCCTGGGCTAGCCCAGTGGTTCTGGTCCCCAAACCTCACACCAAAGATGGCAAGAGAGAGATGAGGTTCTGTGTGGATTACAGAGGACTCAATGCTGTCACCAGGACAGATGCACACCCTATTCCAAGGGCAGATGAGCTCATTGACAAGTTGGCTTCTGCCAAATATTTGAGCACATTTGACTTGACAGCTGGCTACTGGCAAATCAGGTTAGCTGAGGAGTCTAAAGCCAAGACAGCATTTTCTACCCCTAGTGGGCATTATCAGTTTGTGGTGATGCCCTTTGGTTTGAAAAATGCACCTGCCACCTTCCAAAGGTTGGTGAACCAAGTCCTCACTGGGTTGGATGACTTTTGTGCAGCTTATCTGGACGATATTGCTGTCTTTAGCTCCACCTGGGAGGATCACCTGATCCACCTGAAGGAAGTGCTTGAGGCTCTGCAGAAGGCAGGCCTCACTATCAAGGCAACAAAGTGCCAGATAGGGCAGAGCAAGGTTGTATACCTGGGCCACCTTGTAGGTGGAGGCCAAGTTCAACCACTGGAGAGTAAGATCCAGACCATCAAGGACTGGTCCCCTCCAACTACCCAGACTCAGGTCAGAGCTTTCTTGGGCCTGACTGGGTACTACAGGAAGTTTGTTAAGAACTATGGGTCCATTGTGACTCCTCTTAATGACCTGACATCCAAGAAGATGCCCAAAAAGGTTCAGTGGACAGAAATCTGTCAAAAGGCATTTGATGACCTGAAGAAGGCCATGTGCTCTGCACCTATCCTGAAGAGTCCTGACTACTCAAGAGAGTTCATTGTCCAAACAGATGCTTCTGAGTTGGGAGTGGGAGCAGTGCTTTCACAGCTTAATGTAGATGGCCAGGACCAGCCCATTGCTTTCATTAGCAGAAGGCTGACCCCCAGAGAGAAACGTTGGTCAGCTATAGAGAGGGAGGCCTTTGCTGTGGTGTGGGCCCTGAAGAAGTTGAGACCATACTTATTTGGCACTCACTTCAAGATTCAGACCGACCATAAGCCCCTCCTATGGCTTAATCAGATGAAGGGTGAAAACCCCAAACTACTCAGGTGGTCCATTTCCCTACAGGGGATGGACTTTACAGTGGAGCACCGCCCAGGGACTGACCATGGCAACGCAGATGGTCTCTCCAGGTACTTCCACTTAGAACATGAAGACACAACTGGTCAAGGTTAGTCTAATGTCCCTGCGTTTGGGGGGGGGTTATGTAGGAGAGTAGGGTCTGCTATCCTATGGTCACCCCAAATTTTTGCTTTTTGCTTCACTGGTTTCTGACTTAATGTGGCTGTGGGCCTGCTAATCAGACCCACAGCCTGCTGTTCTCTCTCTAAATTGATGCCAATGCACTTTAGGTGCATTACGAATTGGAACTGGTTCACCTTATGAGCCCCTGTAATAGTGCACCCTAGGTGCCCAGGGCATAGGTGTATCCAAGGCCTACCAGGGGCTGCAGCACGTATTGTGCCACCCCTGGCCTGGCCTCCATCTTTGACACAACTGGCTGATCACTCAGCTGGGGTAAGTCGGTGTAACCACCTCTTACTTAGGTACAGTATGTCTGTGCCTAACCCTAAACTGGACACATATGTTCCTATCAGCCACTCCTATGGAAGGCCTCATCAATCCTGGAGGCAGAGTGCTGGGAAATATGTGAGATGGTGCTCTGGCATGAGCTGAGCCTGTCTACAGCTGTCGGGAACCACTCCCTAAGCTGTTCCGGGATATTGCCATACCATATACTCTTAAGTGCATTATAATCCTCGCGGTTAAATGCTATCTTTGGTTTGGCTTTATCAAAACATGTCGAGTAAGGTGTCATACGAATTGGAATACTATCCCCTCGCCAATTCTGGCGACGGGGATAGCATTCCACCCTTCTAGAGGGACACGACATGTGTGTAGCCTTAACCCCGGTTAAAATTAAACAGAGCCTCAGCTTCACAAAATGGACGCTGCCACCACAGACACAAGTCTGGCCTCCTGCTGCTGACCGAAACTCGGCAGATGGTGGCCTGGACAAAGGGTTTCCTGCCTTGGGAGGTGCGAGCACCACCCCAGACAGGATTTTGTGTATTAGGTAGGACAGGGCTGAAAAGAATCAGACATGCCCGGGGCACACAAGGTGTCCCCGTGCATAGGCCAGTCCAAACCGGTTCTGGGGCCTTCCAGCCCCAGTCCTGGCGCGGAGCTGGACAAAGGAAAGGGGGTGTAACCGCCCCCCTTCCTGGTTCCTCCCAGAGGAGGGACCTAGTAGGTGATCCACCCCCAGTTTGGGAATAAGAGGGGGAGCAGTGCCATTGCACAGCAGATCATCCCGAAATCAACTTAAAACTAAGAAGAAGACTGGACTTCGACATTCTGCTGCACAGAAGACTGAAGAAGAATCTCCCTTGTGGCCAAGGAGTGACCACCCTGTGAACACAGGTACCAACCAGCAACTCGACGTCTGCTTTGCCGCCGCCTCCCGCCGGAGACCGAGCCCAGAGCCCGACAAGAACCAGACTCCCAGACCTCTCAGAGCCCGATCCACAGTCCCTGCGAAGAAGGGACCCGTGGAGGCACCGAGTGACGTGGGACCGGACCTCTTGAAAGACACCCGAAAAGCTGACTGCGCAGCTTCTGAGGCATCCTCGACGTTGTGCTTTGGGGACTGAGAACCCCCACCACCGAGCAGCCCTTGCACCGAAGATCAGCCCTCCAGCATCTCCACGATCTGCGTGGGGCCCTTTTGCATTGTGCCACTCGACGCGCCATCCCGGCCACTAGCCACGCGGCCAGCGGCCATCTTGGCGACGAACCCGAAGATTTAAACAGCAGGTCTGGTTGCTCCAGACCTACCCAAGCTCCTGTGAAAAGGAGCACTCGCTCTGACCTTGCTGGTCCGAGTGAACAGCATCTTTCAACTCCTGCGTGGCTTGCATTTGCCAAGGCCTGTTTGCTCCGATCAGGTCGCCGACACCGCCAACAGCGAGAAGCCTACGTGGGACAGCTCGTGACCGACTCCTGGACGTCCTCGACCCCGGGTATCCACGTGGCTGCAGAAAGAAGCTACCCGACAACGCCTGTTTGCACCCGACATCGCCTGGTTCCACTCTGGTTCCACGGTAGTCACTGGCTAGTGACTTTGAACACTGTCCCCTCTGCTTTCAGGTCTTCAACTCTTCTGATCCACCCTTGGATCCACCGGAACTCTTCTCATCGAGCCGCCTGCAGCATCTTCAGCTCCAAGCACCATCGACCAGCGTGACGAAACCCGACACATCTTCGACCCTGTGCACCCGCGTCCTGTGGGTGAGGTAACTCAGCTCCGCCGGTGCTCCTGCACTGGTACACATCCCAAGGGCCTGTGTTTTAAGTTTCAGCTCCGTAGGTCACTCGGAAGGTTCCTAACTTTCTAACTTTGTGCTTTTTACGCACCATAGACTTTGTATTGAGAAGTGCGTGCACTTTGAACACTGCACCCGAGTCCCGTGGGCCTTTCCCGACTTAGTTAACTCCAGTCTCGAATAGCTCCAGCGATTCCCAAGGCCCTAGGCCTCTTCACTTTCCTTTAGGTATCTCCTATACCACTTATTTAGTATATGGTTTAGGTGGCCCCTAGGGCTCATCCATATTGTGCAACTTTTGTGTATTTTAAACTGTCTTGTGATTTAACGCTTGTGCTTCTGTGCTCATAAAGAGTCCAGGGGATTTTATAGTTAATAAATCAATATATATTTTCAATATATATCTGTGTGGTGTCCCTTTCATTTGGTATTCAAGGGGGTTGTGTATGGTATAACAGCTGGCTTCACATGCCTTTCAGAGTTTAGCCTAAGACTGCTTTGTCCACGTTACCACTAGGATAACTGGTCTACAAGGTTGAATTACAACCATCATCATAAGGGTTGCTTGGCATGGTACAAAGTGATCACTAGAATTAGTGAGCATTATATACCAGGCCAACTTCTCACAGTGACTATGCCCTGAAAACTGTTTTCACTGTTAGCTGTTCCATACAAAAGCATTGTGATAATTTAATAAAGTTATCCCTGCTTTGAAACTAGATATAAAGTTGATTCTTTGATGCTTTAAGATATTTATTACAAATCCAATTATTTATTAAAGTTGGTTATGTAACACATATTTTGCCAATGGTTCTTTTAAAAGTTACATTTGGCCTGCCTAAAGCGTCTAGAAGACCATCTATTTGCGTTTTCAGCTGTCACCCAAGAGCTGAATAGCTCGTTAATGATGTATTAATTGGCTTCAAGGGTTCAGACAAAGACCTTGGGTGTGGGGAGAATTTGAGTTTCCCCAGACAGGATGGGCTGAGGGCTGTGTCCAGCTCCTTGCATATCATTAAAGGATGCCTAGCCTGTCATGGGCAGATGTAGCTCACACCCCGGCCTACCAACTCTCTTGTCTTTCTATCCTGCTAGGCACCAATACCACTGGGAGAGGAGCTGCACTCAAACCAGCGTTGAGTGGCCACAGTGGAAGGTTTACTCATTTCCCCAGTCACACCACTGGGGTGGGTACAGGAGCTCTACACAAGGGAAGACAGGGTCTGCTGTCTTGGTTTTAGGTAGAGGGGGACACTCTGGAATTGTTTGCAGTAGGGCACACAAGAACTGCTGCAAAAAGTATGCAGAGTTACCTTTGGAAACGTTTTCACTGTTGGTCAGGGAGGAGACAGAAGTTATCCACATCCATAGGCTAGTGTGAGGCATAAATGTGGCACCCTTGGGCAGCTCCTTCAGAAGACTACTGGACCTATGGAAGACAGAAGGAAGTCTACACCTTTTGTTGTGACATATGAGGAAAATCCTAATGCCTTGCCCTCTTCTACTAGAATCCAGAACAAAGAAGTGGTCTCTAATGGTCATTTTTTTGACCTCATTTTATACTACAAGGACACTAAAGCTGTAAGAAGCCCACTTTCCTAAAAGGGTCTAGCTGACCAGTTTCAACTGAAACTGCTCTGAGGCCCGCTGGTGGCATCTGTTGGAATTACTTCAGACCCCCCGGGACCCTTGGCTGGTATTAGAGTGTATTCCTCCTTCCCAAACTGGATAATCTGGGATCTTGTTCCATTCCCAACATGACAAGTTACAGTATGAAAAAATTCCCACAACGTACAGCTTGCTGAATTGGCAGAGACTAGCTTCACCATCAAAGCCGCAGACATTAACATGGAATTGCCAGTCGGCCTCAGCTCGCTGGTTTCCCCCGATGAAGGGAATGAAACTTCCAAAAAAGTTTCCGATTCGAATATAAAAGGCTTTACTGGGACTGATGCCGAGCAGCATCCGATCAATGTCAAAGGATTCCTGGGCACATACTTTGCTCACTCAGAGCTTTTCTGCCTTTGTGATGATTGCACTGGGACCCCATACTTCAGCAACCCCCCTTTGTCGAGTCATGCTTCAGATATAGTTTGCCCCACAAACTCGTTGATAACAGCTACTTCTCCATAAAGATTTCTAAGTCCGAAGGGAACCCTTTGACCACGACCAACCTGATCCCTGTATCTGAACCACGCTGCATCATGGTCGGCATTAACATTTGACCAACCAGTTATTCAAGGTTCACACTTTTCTGTTTTTGTCACTGTTTTTATTTAAAATGCAAAAAAATCATATCTGTGGTCCCTGTATTGGATTTGTGTTATTTTTGGTGTTTTTGTTCATTAAAAATATTCTCTATGTATATACATTAGAGTGGGATTTTTATTGTGTTGCGTTTTCAACTTTTCAACTGTTTTGATACTTTTAAATGCTTTACAAGTTTTCTTAAGTTAAGCCTATCTACTCTGAGGTACGGCTATTTGGGGGTGGAGCTCAGGTTTAAATTATTGAAACCTTTATAGGAACTACCAAGAACAGTGACATTATTACTTGTGGTAGACTACCATCCACCCCAACTAATTATCCAATTTCTCACACATTATTTATGAATTTTTTAACAGTTTAAGTTGATAATAAAAAATGGCAAAATGTGATCTTTATCAAAGTTCTCAGATTGGCTTTCTCTAATCAGGATATTTCTTTCGTTTCGAGGACAGCAAAATCCATATTATGTGAAAATAAATCATAGCAAAGATGCTTCATAGCCTAGAATGTGGTCTAAATGTGTGCTGACAATGGGGCTTTACGGCGAGGCAAGGAGGATCCCACTGTATGTCTACATGGACTAAACACCCTCAGGTGGCAGTGGCCTGAAACATAAAGCAGGTTAGCACTTGTCTAAACTATGATGAAGAAGGTTGTGGTGATAATAATGTCCAATTATTTGCCTCCATGTTTATTATCCCAAGACCTTAGCTTACTCATAATTTGATTTGATTATTTTTATAAAATAATCATTTAGGAGAGAATATTTTCTACTTTAGTGATAGCAAATGAAGTTAACTGTCAACATGGTAGCTCTTGTGTCTGAAAGGATTGTGATAAAAAACAGTTCTGAGATTAATGAAGTTTAAAGTAAGTCCATGAACTAATGAACAATACAGAGATATTACCATGTTTTAAACAATTTGTATTCGGGTAGCACATAGTGAATACCAAACCACAATCAGTACAACAGAACAGGTAAAGTCCTTATCCAGTATTCAAGCCGTACATTATTGTCAAACTTGATCCTGTTCCAGTCTTCACATAAAATACACAAAAAATTCTGACACATAGGCCACGGTCTTTAAATCGATCTCCGGATCCTAGGAATTTGAAGACTTGTTCTTAAGAGAAAAGCTCCAAGAAAAATACTAAGCATGAAGGTACATTTTTGACCAGGACCTAACCCTCAACCTATCCGACCTACACTACATCGTGGAGAAGTGTGGCTCCCTGGTTAGAGCGGCAGACCCTGATGCAGAGATCTGACCCGGGAGCAGGGTTCAATTCCCATCGCGGCAGGGTCCTGGGCTCAATGTCCGCCGACCCGATAATTCTCGCCACGGTGCCAACTCTGATCATGAGTCCCACTCTGCAACTCTGGATAATAGCTTGCTTAATCTCCACACCGGCCCTAATCGCTAAGGATGCCTAGCTTCACCTTGGGGTGCCCAGGAGTGGGCGCCTCACAGGAACAGGCCAGGATGGATTCCTCAGCAGGACAGCGCGGGGTCACACTGGCTAGTGTAACCAGGTGCTTTATAAGCTCAGTTACTACCACATCGCGGTCAGACTAAAATGTTGACTTTGTGCCAGTCAAGTGTGACCAGATAGTCGCAATTGGCACTTTAAGCTTTTCGGCGCTGGAATGTACAATTTTTTATTTAATCTTTAAAAATGGATATCTCCAGTTCTCTACATTAGATTTTTGTCATTTTAGTGTTGTTTTGAAGACACAAATATCTTCTGTGTTTGTATATTGGTGTTGGATTTTTTTGTGTTGTGTCTTTTACTGATTTACTGTTTTGGTGGTGATAGAGTGGAGCTAATGTATTTGCTTTTTTCCCATTTGAAGGTGTCTGTTATAATCACATGTGGAGCGCACCTGCATACAATCTTGTATTGTGTGAACGTGAAGTGTTAGAATTGAAAAATGTATTAATATAACTATATGACATATTTTAGGTTATTGATAAGTGCAATGGAGAATTAAAATAGGAAATGGATGTAAATATCAGAAAACATTAACATGAATAACTTCTGTTGTGAAATCTGACACTACTACCGTACTAAATATTTTTATTATTATTTTTCTGAATTAGGTAAATGTGTTAGTGGAAATACAAATTTAATGATGCAACTAGTAATGATAAATGATGCATTCTTATGCTAGCTAAAGTGGTAGGCCTGAAATGAAAACTCCTGACAACTCTCGCTTTAGAATTAATGTTCTGAGTTTTATGTGCATTGTGGAATCTGAAGCATTCTTTTAGGCAGAATAATATCTTTGTTTTAGCACTAGGCAAGGATAGAAAAAGTTACAGGAGTGTGACTTGGGCCTAGGACTAAATGTTGCAAAGGGTTTACATGGAGAACACAGTGGAAAAGTATGCTCCGGACTGTGCCGAATGTTGCTGGCATGCGCGAGATGCACTATGGGAATTCTACCTGTGGATAACTGATTGCTGGAATTAGGGAAAGTGCCCACATTTTACTTGCCTTTTGGAGAGTAAGTATCCCAGAAGTTCTTTCTCGTGATGGCAGCTTTATGCTCCCTAGCCCATCTTGACATTGGAGAGACTTTTTAGGAAGAACCCACGACGGACATCTTTTTCTTCTTGACTTAAATCGCTTACCTATTAATGTAGAGATGTCATTTTAGTGGTAGTGTAAGAATAGATTTGATGCTTTTCTTTCACCAACCCTCGGTGCAGGGAAATTTGGACTCCTGCTTTTTAATCCTCTGTATCCTCCTTCTCGAATTCATTGTTTTACTCTTGCTGCACAGTTTGAATTGGATGAGTAGATTTGGCTTTATGTTGATCCCCTTGTATTTCTATACTCTCATGCTGAGATCTGTTTATGTTAAATTATTTGCTTGTAATAAACCTTAACTGTCCTTTGGTTACTATGTATTAGGAAGTGGTGCATAAGTATATTTTACTTAATGTTTTCTCCCCTTCATGCTAAAAACTTCTATCGGAGATGTCTCTAGAACAGTTCCAGAACAAAGAGAAGGGGCCCTCTCAGTGGTAATTTTTATACATACCTGTCTCCTAAATTAAGCCTGACTGCTAGTTTGCTAAGCTACCAAGGATTGATTAAGGATTAATATACTGAGACTTAACTGGACTGATTAGTGACAGTGGTATTACCACTAGTTGAGGGTGAATACCCTCACTACTAATAACACACAATCCTACAAAAAGAATGATGTGAAGTGGTTAATTTCTTTATATACTTATGTCTTTTACTATCATGAGAAAGTTATGACTCACTGAGGCATTCATACAAGCATGATTGTTTTACTTATAAATTCTATTTACAAGTGACAACGTATCCTTCAATCAATTCAAACATGCTCTTGTTTCTGTAGTGAAAATGCACACATGCACATTTTGGATGCATACACGTTAGGCTACTAAATTGATATTGAGTTTCATTTCCCAGAATTCCTTGCCCCGAGGGCCATTCACTCGCCACAGGCCCCTCTTTTCCCTTCGTCGACTAACTATCCTCAGCCACAGGGTCCCCGGGACCTAGCCTCACTTCCCCATTTACACACCTAATTGGAAGACAGACTTAATGAGATTGCACTCTGCCTTCAACAACTTAAGGCTGATATTCGTAGCCTATCTCACATCACTGAAGATCTATCAATTGATTCTAGATTAAGCTGCTTCCTCATGACCAATCTCCATCTATGCTCGCGGCCTGATTGTGGTTGTACCCGGCGACTATCCCCCCCATATCCTAGGTGGACCACATCTCACTTCACCCACACACCCCATAGTTGGGCCTTCGCTCCACACCCAAATTACCCCTCTCGCCCACCCAGATGTAGATCCTCCTTGTCTGAGAGTGATATTCAATCTCTCCTACTGTCTGATGATCTGCCACTTTATTCCACCCCATCTAACTTGCATCGAATAGAATCAATCCATACTGATCCCTTCAGGGAACCTAAGCTAAATACTAGAACTTTAAACATGAACAACCTCACAATAGTCAACCCCACGCTTCCTCCATCAACGAACACCCCGGTTACCCTCAAATGTGCGCTGCTAAACTGCAGATTGACTGTTAAACACACGGTGGATATTGCGGATCTCATCCTTGTCCAAGATCTTGACCTTTCAATGCTGACTGAAACTTGGCTGAATGACTCAGCCACTCCTATCCTGGACCATTTAAAGCCGCCCAACTTTGAAATCATTAGGTTAGATAGAACTAGTGGTCAAGGGGGAGGCATTGCATGCCTACATCGAAGTAATCTAACAGTGAAAGTCATTCATGCCGACCTCCTGCTGTCTTGTGAATATCAATGTATTGAAGTCACTGGGGGCAACAACCACACATGCAAACTGCATACGTTATACCACCCCCCTCGTGACAACCTTCCCTTCACAGAACATATCATGGATACTATTTCATCTAACTCGGATTTCCAAGGCACTCAGATCTTCCTGGGAAACTTCAACCTCCACTGGAATGATATGAACGATGTGATTGTCAACAGCCTCAAATCCTTCCTAGTTGAACTGAACCTTACCCAATTATGTGACAGCCCTACGCATAACAAAGGAGCCACTCTAGATCTGGTCATTGGTAAGCCCAATTCTCCCCTCCTGGAGTCGAACCTTACATGTGACTGGACAGACCACTTCTGCATTACCTTCCTCATCCTTGAATCGTTAAGAGCAAGCAGATCCCAACCTAAGAACCCAAAACAGATGAAAAGATGTTTAAGGAGCATCAACTCGCAAGATTTGATGGTGCTCTGTGATGGCATCTTGCCCCCCCCTTTGAAGATGTCAGATGTCCATGAACTGACGGCCCACTATAACCAAGCAATGCTTAATGTACTTGATTCGGTAGCACCTCTTCAGCTTAAACAAGTGTCCTTTAAATGCTCCAAACCGTGGTTCAATGATAGTCTTAATTCTGAAAAAAGAAATCTTGGACTTGCAAAAAGGAAATGGCGATCTCATCCCTCCCTTGAACATCTTTGTCACTTGAGATCCTTGCAAAGCACTTACAATAAACGCATCAGATGCTGGAAGGCCATCTTCCTCAGAACTCAACTAGATCAAGCAAAAAAACGCCCAAAAAAACTGTTCGAACTCATCAAGTCCCAAGGTAAGAATCATCCTAACCTCTCCTCTCCGGGTAAAGGGTCGCTCTGAACTGCAAAGAATTCACTGTTTTCTTCACTGATAAGTCTACTAAGATTGAGATGGAATTAAGCTTGGCTCGTGATCTCCTCCTGAGTGGTCCTCTGAACACCCTACGCCCTTTAGAGTCGACTAGCACTGACCATTCACAGCCCTTCCTCCCCAAAAAATAATGTATCTTGGAGTCTGTTCCAAATCTTGGATGAACCCACTATACACAAAATGCTGTTGACACTGAAACCTTTCAATCATTGCAACAACCCTTTTCCATCAAATCTGTTCCCAGATGTGAGATCCTCCTTACTAACACTCTGGACGACGATCGTCAATGCTTCTCTTATGCAAGGTGCTATTCCTGATTGGCTTAAATCAGGTCAAGTTACCCCGGTCATAAAGAAACCAAATGCTGATCCCTCGGACCTTCTTATTTTTTGCCCAATCACCAACATCCCCACCTTAGCAAAACTCCTGGAGAAATGAGTGCTCGCCCAACTCTATCATCACATCGACCACTTCCAGCTCCTGGACCAATGCCAATCTGGTTTTTGCCCTGGTCATAGTACAGAGTCTGTGCTAACACACATCGTGGATGATGCACTTAGATTGTTGGATCATAATGAAGCATGCCTATTGATCTTTCTTGACCTCTCGTCAGCATTTGATACTGTCAAACATGATCACCTAAATGACCTCCTGGAACATAGGATGGGGCTGTCTGGGCCGGTTTTAAATTGGTTCTCTTTGTTCCTTCACAACAGATCCCAAAGCTTCAAGGTGAACCACTCCTTGTCACATCCTGCACCGGTTACCTTGGGGGTTCCCCAAGATTCAGCACTGTCCCCCACGTTCTTTATCCTGTTCAGGGAGCCTCTGACAGAAATTTTAAAATCATCCAGCATTCATTATCATATGTACGTGGTTGATGCCCAACTATACCTGAAGATCACCTCCCCTGAAGACAATCAGTCCCACAACTGAGTCCTGCTGGAAATACAAAGTTGGCTGACAAGGAATGACCTGAAGTGGAATGATCTTAAAATGAAATTTTAACTTATCTCACCCCAAAACCAATCCCCTGTCATGGAGCAATGGCTGAATCAGCTGACTGCTCTTAACTGTAGACTGCACCTCGTGGACTCAGCATCTTCTCTGGGTATCATACTGGACAAAAGCTTGAACATGCAGAAGCACATCAGTTCCCTCTCCAAAGGAGCGAACTTCCAACTCAGCCTACTCAGGAAACTCAAACCTGTTCTCCCTGTTCATGACCTAAAGATTGCAGTACAAGCATTAGTAATTTCAAAGTTGGACTATGGTAGCGCAAAACTTTGTGGCTTGCCTTGAGTGAGGACGGCTCCTCTTAGGGCTTCCCCAAACTCCTCTGCTAGGCTCTTAACTGGCACTAAAATGTTCCACCACATCTCTCCGGACTTGAGGGACCTTAATTGGCTTCCATATGAAGGTTGGATACAGTTAAAAATTGCATGTATGGCTCAGAAGGCAATCCACTTCAAGACCCCACTGTACCTTGCTCAGAAACTGGAACTCTCCTGCCGTTCTAGATCCTTCAGAAGTGCAACACCCTTTTGCTAAAACCACAAAAAAAACCTATAACCGAACCTTCTCTGGGATGGTTTCAAGGATCGGGAACTCCCTTCCTCCCGAAGTCAGGGTGAACCCCTCCATGCTCTTCTTAAAAAAAGAAGTCAAAAGACTCTTGATGAAGAAATTTCTTCCTTAGCATGACTCCCCTGATCTGGTTCTAGGTCCCGATTCAGGCCCAGCCACCTGGTTCACGAGTTTCTTGGACAACTCTATATTGTGACCTTGTTGCGCTGTCGATTCCTTCAAGTCTGTTTTTCCTTCTGAATAATGTGTGTCAAGTAGACTTTGATTTTGTTGCCTTGTTTATTCTGTTTTGCTTTGCTTATAACCTTTGTGATGCATAATCTGTAGAGTGCTCCGATACCCTCGGTGGTCATGTTCGCGCAATATAAAACTTTCAAAAGAAAGAAATAAATGAAAGTATAATTATTTTCGTGCATGAACTGAAAAATTACCATATGTCTGTTTTTATTTGCATGCTCAATAAAGATGTTTGCCAATCGAGCAACTTATTATTGAATATAACGATAAGTTGTGTGCATATATCTTAAATTGATGCTGAGAAGCAGAGTATGATGACATTGCAAAGTCCATGACTCCACAACTTTGTTCATTATTTTTTAAACTTTGCGACCTTCGCTGTGCCGTAACTTGCCAAGTACTGCGCTGAAAGTCCTAGTTGAGGACATGCAGCAGTAGGGGATGAAGAGGCCGCTGCATGCCAACCCTGGGGTTTCTCTGCTGTTGCACATGATTGGGGCAGTCCAGAGTGCCAGCGGGAAACATAGTTCCCTGCAGCAAGATGTTCCATTCATCCAGAGACTGATATCTGGATTCCGGAAGTGGGTCACATGAAGTGAAGCACCACCCTTGTTTCCCAGCTTTGACTGACTTCACAAGTGTACAGTTTAAATTTGGTCCACTGCTTCTTTGAGGTGTCGGCATCAGTGGCGGCCCATGCAGGTAAGAGCTGTGAACTGAGGAATGGCAGTGACAAATGACGGAATAGGGAAAATAAATAAATAAAATCACTTACCTTGCGCTCGGTAATGCAGTGAGCACAGGGTAAGCAGTTTCATTTATTTTATTTTCCCTACTCCATCGTTTGTCACTTGCACCCCCCCACCGCCACCCCCTCCCCCTCCCCCTACCCCCGTGTCCCATCCCACCATGCTTACCAGTACGGGCCGCGACTGTTCATAAGTGGTGTCAGTGAATATCCTTCCTCGTGGTTTCTTTGTAGAGCAATTGAAATTGCTGATAAGAGCATTTGCTGCACTTTTGAGAATCTTGATAATATAGTTATACAGCGAAGGTAGATGTTGTTTTTTGACCTCGTAATCTTCACTTGCAAAAAAATATATCTCAGCTCCACAATGCTCTTTTGAAGGAGTTGAATGCTACAATACATGAGAAGTCTAATGATGAAATTCCTTTGTCCCACTTTTCTAATAAGCCTTTCTTGGAGATGCTCAGCGAGCCTGTGACTCCACTAATGATGTCTGAGAAATCTAATTCCTTTGAATATTGTCAATGTCTGTTGTCAGTGTCTGACACTAGGAAGAGGTTCAAACGGGTTTATTATTTCAAAGGCAAAATGTTTTTTGGCTGGATTGTTTGAACTAATTCTTCACTATTCATCACGAAATGCTTACCAATAAATTCAACTGTCACTGTCCAGAACATCTCCCAAATAGTACCTCTGACAGCAAAACAAACTTCCTACCACATTGTTTAGACTTCTTGTGTTCTGTTTTAGCTAGACTAAAGTGTTCTGGACGTTGTAACTTGTTGAAGTACTTGTGGATGACTCTAAACTAAAAACATGCTGAACTTACATACACTCTGACAATAGATCGTTTTATCAAATTAATGTAAAATTAGCATTTGGTGTACTTTTGTTCTTTGTCTCCCTGTGCTGGAGGAGGCATTCATGCCCTCTTCCTGTCCACCACTCTTTTGCTACTGCCGACCTATTCTTTCTTCACTGTTCTTATGAAGTGATGCGGTTCATTCCCTGTCTTCAGGGCTCCCCTTCTCCTTGATGGGATGGAAAAGGGCCTTGTATCGTGACGGACGTGTTCCCCATGCGCTGTGTACCCAGCTGAAATGATGTCTGGCTCCCTAGTGCTGATTTTATGTTGTCATGGGTGAACACAGATCATACGTGTGCGCCATAATATAAGTCTTTCTCATGGATAGTGGTCTTGTTGATCCGGGAGGGGCGCCCAAAGTGCTACACTAACTGTGATGAAAGCTACTGCCTTTGCCAGGAGTTAAGTAGAATGAGCATAGTGCTGACAGCCTACCATGTAGTGATCAGTAGAAGTTAACAGGCCTTTTTAACTGTGCCACTGGAGTGAGGTATTAATGGTTAACTCTTGTAAAGTTCAGCTGCTGTGCACTTAACTCACCCTTGGCCTACATCGATCTAATTAGAATGTAGTGCTTTGCAGTGCATGTGTGTTGTATGCATCTGCTGGTGTATGTGCGCCCTATTAACAGTATAATACATGGAAGATTCTAGGTTCCGTTTTGGGAGACCCGGGGTTGGCTGGAGAACTATGAGAAGGTAGAGGAATCCCCCCGGCAGGTATATGGGATATGACATTCCAGTGATGTGGGTGGGACACACACTGGAGGAAGAGGAGCCAGGTACTTCCGTTCACTTCAATGGGTGCTCTGTGATTCTGGGAGAGGTCACTGGAAAGGAGACCGGGCCCATCTCAAGAAGGAGATGGTGCTGATAAGAGGATCATAAAGAGTGGGGCCGGTCTCCGAGGTAGCCTTGTGATACACATATCACTGTGGCTAACATCCAGGTGTGAATGTTTAGTCACTCCCAGCACCTGTGTTGGAGTCACTCCTCCTGTGACAGACTGCTTTCTGGAGGAAGGGCAGGGAAGGTGAGAGGGCACTTCAAAAAGAAGCAGAACGAAAGACTCAGATATTAAATCACATTTGGTTTCTGGACACTTACTATAAGAAGGGGCGATTGAGGCCCCTAAAATTATCAACTATCAAGCAGCCAGTCAGGCAGTGTGAGGATGAGAAGCTCTGCAATACTTCTGCCTGTGACCGGGACAGGGGAAGAAGGTATGCCAGTCTCCCAGCTGGGTGAGAGGACATCACCATGGGAAAATCCAAGACCGCCAGTGCCTGAAGCCTAGGGTACCAGTGTCTGGCTGCTTGCCAAGGCCAGTGTGCCATGTGAGGAAAAGGAGATCACTGAAGGGGGCAAGGTCCATAGGGGGATCCGGTAAGTACATTTCTGTAGCGAGGAATGCTGTGCCGATTGGGCCATTGCCTGTGTGCAGTATGGAGGTCGGTGCCCATGTATGCCAGAGGGGCCCATTGCCCATGTGTGGCTGGAAAGTCAGGCACTCTGTATGGCAGAAGGGGCCTCTATGAAGAGGACCTTGTTGCTGTGTCAATCAGTCCATCGCATTACTGCATGCCATAGTGTGGTCAGTGGAATGAACGGGTATCTCAGCCTTTTTGATGCTATTGTCAAGAGGAGAGGCTGCCATGACCCATGTGGGCCTGAGCCCTGACCGAGGTGCAGAGACAGAAGCCCTTGAATTCCCCCCACCCCAGCTGTGGGAAAGGTCAATGAATCTTACGGTCGCACTGGAGGAGCACTATGCTACCTTTGCAGAAGCACTGGAACACATTAGACTTTCTAAATGAGTCAGAGTGGGACTCCTGAGACTCAGACTGCAAGTAGAGCCTAATCTAAATATCACCTATAGGGAATGGGGACTACCACTACCACTAGTGAGAGGGAAGAGCGACTCAGGGGGCATGATCTTGGGCGCTGTGCGTATTGTTTGTACACACCATATTTCACTTTTTGTTCATATATAAATACTTCTTTAGTCATAAAAAAAGTATTTGGCCGGGAAATCCTTTTGTTGCTGCTATTGTTTGTACTTTGACTAGTGAGCTTTTGTTCACTCTCCTGTATCTACCTTCCCATTGGGAAGCCTTTGACTGCTCGGCCTGCGCTAAGACTGAGAGTCCAGTGCTGCAGTGGGTCTTGCCTCAGCGTCACAGGATTCATAGTAGTTTGGGCTCCTGGACATGAGGAGTAAAAAACCTCAACCCTCATGGTTGGGCCCGGTGGCTCCTGCTTGCCTTGTGGCCCTCCGACGGGGTTCTGACACTCCTTTTCCTCTGCTGAAAGGATCCTCTGCTAAATTGCACCTGAGCCCCACAGCTACCTTTCCAAACTGCTTCTTTTTAAATATTTGAAAAATGCACAGAACTGTGGTAGAAAATGAAGAATTTTTTAGCACCTCCTTTTTTACATTTTACTTAAAAACTCCTGCATTAATAATGGAAAATGTTAATAAATAATGCTTAAGGATAGATTGGTGGGTAGGTATATCCTTGCAATTGGCTGTGAAAGAAGTAAACAAATCTCTGAGCTCCGGAATCGAGCTTACCTTTCGCACATTTTTTTTACAATTTTTGGAGTTTCGATTGGTCCACAAGCAGTGACAGAAATAAACAGAGGTAACTTTGAGGCTGTCATTTGTTGTGACAGCTGGACGCTCATGTGGAGAGGTGTGGCTCACTGGTTAGAGGCGGCAGACCTGTAAGCAGAGAACGGCCCGGGACCAGGGTTCGATTCCTGACGCGGCAGGGTCGTGGACCAGGGCTCAACGGACTTGATAATTCTCGCCTCAGTGCCTACTCTAACCTAGGAACACACCCGGTAACTCTGGCCATTAAGCTTGCCTCATCTCTACAACGGCCCCCCACAGACCCCAGGGATGCCTGGTTTCACCCTGGAGATACCCAGTAAGGAACCCTCTCACAGGGAAAACCAGGACGGGTTTCCCAGCGGTCTGCAGCGCCAGGACACTCGGTTAGAGTAACAGTGTGCTTTACAAATATCCCACATTTACATTTACATGATCAATACTCACTGACGTCCACACGGTCAAGGGACAACACTGTATGCCTCACCTCACATTACAATGATCTGTTGCATAGAATCAATTATTAGCGAGAAAAATATAATGATGACAGCAGCTAAACAGTAAGAGAATTGGAAAAAACTTTTTCAGCAGTTGCTAGTTGTGTTGCAAAGAAGGAACCTCCCAAAAACACATGATTAAAACCTAATGTATGTTCAACACAGTAAAAAAAAAAGACACAAATTAATGTTTTCAGTATTTTCTTTTATCCTGTAAACTGTCAAGACTAATGTAATTGATCTGAAAGGCGGAACAAGAAATAACTATATGTTATACTAGCTGCTCAAAGAGCATTGGACATCATGAATTTGGACTTGTGCAAATATTTAACAAATCGCCGGGCTCCTGTAGTTATAATTTGAATTTCCTTTAATTAACAATTTAATTTGATGGCCATGATTTGCAAAGGGAAAGTCCAGGGCTGGACACCGAATATTTGGTGCAAATGGATCAATCTGGTAAAGGTAAGTGTATCATTTCTTATATTGTGGTAAGGAGGTGAAGGATTGTATGGACATCAATAGTGCAGTGCATCATTGCACTGGTTTTGAGAAGTCATCTTTTAGTAGGGGGCAGTTACTAAATATATAGTGGAAAATCAAGTATTTTAAGGTTCTGAATCTCAGCTACATCTACCATTGGGGAGATTTCTGTCTTATCGGGATCCACAAAACAATTCAGAAGTACTTCAGGAAATCTATGTCATTCATAGGTTTACTGATTCACTCCAACACATAAAAAGTAAGCATAGCAAATTTGCACCGCAGTAATAATTGTGCATACATAACTGATGCAAAATGTACTCTAGCACAGTTTTCGCTCTTTCCACATGTAAAACGTTTTTACCCAGAAACAACCCTTCTTCTACGTCCAAATTGAATTTGTGGGGTTATACCACTGTTCCGAAACAAAAAATCACTTACACATGCATTTAATAGGAGTATATCTTGGTGCATTCCTATAGTTAGAAATGACCCACAATTGTCATGCGAATAGTCTGACATGGACAAACAAGTGGATGTACACCTACTTCTCCTGGGTTACGTACACAGAAACACTAACAATCTTACCCCGATCCCTAAACACAGGAATGTAGCAATTCTGACAAACTAGAAAATGACACACATCCATGCACCGACTGAATTTAAAATGCATCAGTCATATCTTGGACCCGGTTTTAAAATGTAGAATCCCACAAAACTTTTTTTTTCGGACATATATACCCCTGGATGCATACAACGTTTTATTTAGTGCCCCAATATTGTAAGGACCTCAAATGTGTTCAATGTATCACTTGCATCTAGTGTTTATCACATAATACAATTTTCATGGGAAACATCCCTTTTGATGCTAAAAACAAGAATCTGCACTCACAGTAAGGACAGCCATAGACTTCAAAGCGCAGTCCAATTTGCCCCTCACTGCTCCAGTCCAAAGGAACAATGCGCAGGAATTGTGCTATCACCGGATGCTGAAAATCATGTCGGACCACAGATTCGGTGTTCATGTTTCCCGAAAAATCCTGAAAGAGAGCAATGCATAATGTTAGGTGACAACCACCAAACTACAATTCCAGATGCCTGTCAGACTTCCCATTCATAAAATAATGGGTTGATTTTATTTTGGGAAAGCTGCAAAATAATTAAGTAAAAAAATGTTTAGACCAAAGTTTCTCAGGTGCAGTTGGCTGGGGATTTTGGTTGCTGGAGAATCACGACTCACTTTCTCATTGCCTGAACACGCCTTCTTCAAAGTATCTCAGCTGATTATTGCCTGAATTCACTTTCTCCAAACTATCTCTACTGATTATTGCCGGATCATACTTTCTTCAAAGTATCTCAGCTGATTATTGCCTGAATTCACTTTCTCCAAACTATCTCTGCTGAATATTGCCGGATCATACTTTCTTCAAAGTATCTCAGCTGATTATTGCCTGAATTCACTTTCTCCAAACTATCTCTGCTGATTATTGCCGGAACATACTTTCTTCAAAGTATCTCTGCTGATTACTGCCTGAACTCACTTTCTCAAAAGTATCTCTACTGATTATTGCCTGAACTCACTTTCTACAAACTATCTCTGCTGATTATTGCCAGAACATACTTTCTTCAAAGTATCTCTGCTGATTATTGCCTGGAATCACTTTCTCCAAAGTATCTAAGCTGATTATTGCCTGAACTCGCCTTCTTCAAAATATCTCAGCTGATTATTGCCTGAACTCACTTTCTCCAAACTATCTCTGCTAATTATCCCCTGAACTCACTTTCTGCAAAGTATCTCTGCTGAATAATGCCTGAACTTACTTTCTTCAAAGTATCTCAGCTGCTTATTGCCTGAACTCATTTTCTGCAAACTATCTCTGCTGATTATTGCGTGAACATACTTTCTTCAAAGTATCTCTGCTGATTATTGCCTAGAATCCCTTACTCCAAAGTATCTAAGCTGATTATTGCCTGAACTCGCCTTCTCCAAAGTATCTCTGCTGATTATTGTCTGAATTCACTTTCTCCAAAGTATCTGTTGATTAGTGCCTGAAATCTTATGCTTCATTTAGTTCTTACTCACTGGAAGAATCTACCTTTCGATTAAAAAAACAAACACAGTGGAACCAGTACCTTATAGAGCTAGAGAATTATACTGATTTTGAGAAAAAGGGTATTGTTTAGCGTATGTGCCAGTGTTGGACAAAAAGGTTAAAAATCAATGGCCAAAAGAGTCACTTCAACGAAGCTTATGGAAAGGGGCGACCACTCGGTCCCCCCGAACGTATGGCTGGGTGCCCCGATCCTCCCGGGAAACCATTTTGGGCGGGGGGCGTGTCTCGGCTGGTATGCCCGAAGCGGCATAGCCGGGGCGCGCCTTTTCCCGCCCAAGAGGGGTTGTCCTAGACTCCGACACCGATGACCACGCCCAGTAGGCGTACCGGAGGAGGGTACACGCCCTCCCGCAGAAGAATAAATAGAGCGGGAATCCGAAGAAGCGTCCTCTTGTTCCTGTGCTCTGAAGGCTGCACCCACCCATTGCTCGTGAGCCCTCGACGGAACAAGCAGCAATTTTGACCCACCCACCAGCCCCTTATGGCAATGTTTGTTTTGTAATAAAGTTTTGCTGAGATAGGCCTTTTTTCCTTTGTAGAAAAGTAAAGGAATGTTTAAAGTTAAGGATGTGACTTCTGCCTGTAGGATAATGTTTTTTCCTTGTAGGAGTAAGCAGTCGATGACACATTAAGGCAATGTCTGAATTTTTTCCTTCCTTAGTAGGTAAACAACTGTCGTATTTATTTTTTGGTCGGGCGGTAAGGTCATGATCGGTGAGCAGTAATTTCAAGGTCCCTAGAGTGGGGCGCCACCCAGAATGGATGGGAGCGCCCGGGGGGAGGCGGCCATTGGCCCCTCCCACGGGGAGGCGGCACCCACTAAGGATGGGTCGCCTAAGGGGAGACGGCCATAGGCCCCTCCCAGGGGGGAGGCGGCTATATGCCCCTCCTATTAATTTCCCGGGGGCCGGATATCCGCGATGGCGGATAGAGAGTGTGGGGATGGGGGGGAGTCCACGCTGTCCTTCCTACAGATACCTCACACGGGAACTCGGACGACCTTTAAGATGGCGTCGAGTGGAAAGGGGGGCCCCCACCACGACAAGGGAAGTTACAGTTGGCAACGAGGGTAGAGTCCTCTGCGCATGCGCCACTCACACCGTGAGGGCGAGATTTTTGGTAGTAGGGATCTGACACCGGTTAAGACCTTGCCGTTGGCCCTTAATGCTAGGATGTACAATTTTAATTTAGAATTGTTGAATTTGCAGGATGTTAGACTCGGCTAGGAAACCTTTGTATTAGAGATCTGTTAAGGTTAGCCAAAGAACATGTCTTCATCGAAATGTAATAAATGTAAAATTGTACATGATTATGAAACCTTTTATTTAATGTTTTAAATTTTGTTTAATATTTTAATAAATACGGCCGGGAGGGTGACTCCCTCCCGCCTTCCAAAAGTTCAAACCTGTGTCCGACTTCCCATCCTTGGGGATTGTATTGAGAGTGTCTGCACAGATTGTTGGGAAACACACTTTTTTATTTTTGACAAACCTCAAAGTCATGCTTTCCAGCCAGGGGTGCTGCTGGTAAGAAAGAAGTACTTCTCAGTGGGTGAAAATTGTCATGTCTTTCCAACTGTGAAACCCCATCATGGAGCAGACCCTGGGTGACTTCTCAAGTTACATGCTTGCAGGAATAAAGGGGACAGTTTTCTCTTAGCCTCGCTGAGCCTGAGAAAGGGGATGGTGACAGATGAGGTTCTTCTGTAGGAAAGCTTGCAGAGTGCAGTGAACTCACATGTTTCAGAGAAAGTAATCTCAATGATATCCTTCGTATCTGAGCCGTGGCGTAACGCAAAATGGCGGGGCACCCTGCAGAATGTGAAGAGTGGCCCCTTGATCTCCCACATCTTAGTTGGGAACCTTCCCACCACCTGGACCCATGGTGTCAACACCCCTTGCCTTTCAGCAGCTGGGTAAATGAGATTATGGTTTCATGAGTGACAGTGCTTTTCCGCATGCACTGGGTTTAAGTTATTTTACAGAACTAATATGTGAAATAGTGAAGTTTAAAACAAACTGAGACAGTAAAATTACTGAAAAGAGGAAAGGATGTAGCGATAATTTGACAAGGTATTTTAGGACTTTCTGAAAGATTTGTTGTAAATTCTGAAGCAACAGATACATTTGTAAATCCTCTGCAGCTGTAAAGTTGTTTAAAATAGGATAGGATTTGAAGGCACTTTAAAAGGAGAGGGGTGTTGGTATTCCTGGAAGAAAGTTTTGAAAAACGTTGTGGCAGTAAAAAGCCCTTTGGAAGGGAGATAAGGGCAAACAAGACTTTTAGAAGCACATGATCACAAAATCATTGTTTTGTGTATAAGGGAAATTATAGAGGGTTGAATCTTCAAAATGTAATTTATATATTTATAAGCAGTCCAGCCCTACTGGTTAAGAGTGCTTTATATAAGTTCATATTGCACGAGCAACATATTTCTTTTCACACATGAGCAGTAAATAGCACTGTGCATCTGAGATTTGATTGCACCACCAAGTAATGGTAAATAGGATTTTTAGAAATATATTTTGCCAAAATCATCACTGTTTGATCTTTAAGTGTATTGAGAGAGGGTTGGATCCTCATAGTTGGTGACACATTGCTTCGTATAAGTTCACACTGCATGAGCAGCTGTACTAATGTTATAGAGACAGGGAGAATCTACCGTAGTACATCTAAAAACATAATATCACAATATACACCTCTGGGAGGACTAAGAGTGAGCACAGGCAGGTGTGCGATTTACGATTTCTCAACTGGTGGATCTTTTTAAGTTGACTGAGAGGCCAAGGAAGTTACAGATAATAAAATATTTCAACTTTCATGAAGCCCGTCGGGCACACAATAAAGACAAGAATTGGAGGTTGAAGTTGAGTTAATCAATCAATCAATCAATCAATCAGATTTATATAGTGAGCTACTCACCCGCTAGGGTCTCAAGGCCCTGGGGGGGAGGGGTCCGTTACTGCTCGAAAAGCCAGGTCTTGAGTTGCTTCCTGGAGGAGAGATGGTCCTGGGTCAGCCTTAGGTGGATGGGGAGGGAGTTCCATGTCTTGGCCGCCAGGTAGGAGAAGGATCTTACTCCGGCGGTGGCTCTGCGAATGCGTGGTACGGTGGCGAGGGCGAGGCTGGTCGATCGCAGCTGGCGAGTGGGCTTGTAGAAAGTGAGCCAGTTGTTGAGGTATTTGGGGCCCATGTTGTGGAGAGCCTTGTGTGCGTGGGTGAGGAGCCTGAACGTGATCCTCTTACTGACGGGGAGCCAGTGCAGGTCTCTCAGATGGACGGAGATGTGGTTGTGGCGGGGAATGTCCAGGACGAGTCGTGCAGAGGCGTTCTGTATGCGCTGGAGTCTTTTCTGTAGTTTGGCTGTGGTTCCAGTGTAGAGGGTGTTCCCGTAGTCCAGTCGGCTGGTGACCAGGGCCTGGGTGACCGTCTTCCTGGTTTCAGTGGGGATCCATCGAAAGATCTTTCGGAGAATGCGCAGGGTGTTGAAACAGGATGACGAGACGGCGTTGACTTGTTTGGTCATCGAGAGGGAGGAGTACAGTATGAAGCCCAGGTTACGTGCGTGGTCCCTTGGCTTGGGGTGGTGCCCAGGGCAGGGGGCCACCAGGAGTCGTCCCAGGCAGAGAGGGATGATCCCAGGATGAGGACTTCCGTCTTGTCTGCGTTCAGTTTCAGGTGGCTGTTCTTCATCCACTCGGCGACGTCTTTCATTCCTTCGTGTAGGCTGGCTCTGGCGGTGGCGGGGTCGTTGGTGAGTAGTTTCATTACCAATTAATAATCAGTTCAGTATATATGCATGCCAAGAGAATATTAAAAATATTCAGGATTACCGCTGGCAAGCTGAAATATCACAATAGATTCAGTCTCAGTAGGATAAGATATCAAATAAGCACAGTCACAGCCATAAAGAAACTGAGAATTATAAATAGGTGTTTCTAAACTCTGATTCTGTCTCCTAAACATGTTCACCCTTTCTATTAATTCCTGCTATCATTACACAGGTTGCCACTCCCCCATGTCCAGATGAAGACCCTCGCTGATGGTTCCAAGTAATCACAAACTCTTGAGTCTAAACGTCAGCACTCTCTAAGTGTCTGTACTAAGGCCTAATGTCACCTATTGGACTTCTAAGGAAATTCCCTAATTGCCCTTTGTGATTTGGATTGAACTATACATGACAGAAGGCTTGAGCACTGTGAATTTAATATTTGTTATTGTATTTTATTTATCCAGTCGCCTTACTCTCCAGATGTCACTTTGCACAAGCATTTTTGTCACATTTATGCACATGTTGGAGCAACCTTTAGTGCCATGTACATAGATAGATTTAAGTACTTTCACCATTATAAATGCTTAGTGCAGTAATTTCCCTTCTGGATGTGTGTTTTCTTTTTCTTATTTCTAGCATATGTGGAGTGATGCTTCTAATTTACCTTAAGATATACTGGCTTTCCTGAATTGTTTCTGTCACCAACAGGACTAATTTGTTGAATGTACCAAAAGTTAGCCAGGTCCTGAAATTCATTGGATTACCCCATTAGATTGTAAAGGAATATAGGTACATTGTTAACATTTTGCAGACTCTGCCCTCTTTTGCGAGAAGGATGTCTAACGCAAAACGATTCTGGAAAACCATGGATCTTATAACTACCATTTCCGTATCCACAGCCAATATGGAACTTGCTTTACTTGTGGACAATTTATTGATTAAGGTGGACAACTTTCTAATCTTGAGATCATTCAAGATTACACCTACAGATGGAATCACCGCACCAAAAATGTCTCTGAAAATTCCAGCACTGCTCTTTTGGTTGAGCCACTTTTTTCCTCATACCTTTAGAGCTGGACCTCTTAATTCCTGAGCCTGGTCCAGGAGAGGTGAGGTCTAGTCTCCGGTCTACCCGGGTGAGTGATAATTTATTTCTTACCTAATATTGGTGAATAGCATTACAAAACTCACATATTATTCTTCATATGGTGTTTTGTTGTTTCAGGTGTGAGACATTTCGGATTGACACAGAGAAAAGAATAATTAGTTTCCGGTCACATATATCCTTTGTTGTATACTTTAATCACCACTCCTTTTGAATAACACATGCAGTAGCATTAAAAATTAAAGAACAGAGGCCCTGAAGAAAGCCTATGGTATTGCCCTCAAGGCTGAAACATGTTGGCCCCTACACCATTATTTGTTTGAAACTGTCTTTTCATGCACTGTTCCTGGTTTTAATTAGGAAGAGGCCAATTTCTATTAAAATTTCCTTCTTTTTGTCCTCTATCCTATTTTAACTCACCACTCCAATACACTCTTTTTGGTTTTGCACTGCACTGGGTCCCATCACACATTATTATCTACATGGTCGTGGAGTGATTGTGGGTCGGAACCCAACTCCGACCGGAGGTTGGTAGATATGTCTCAATGAACTAGAGACACACCATCCCCGAAGGATGACCAGATGATAGTATTGATCACAACAAGACTTTGATGGGAATCCAACATTTGTTTACTGGTTTCACCCACAATCACTACTTGGTTCTGTGTGTATTGTTTGAATGCTTAAATAAGTAGCAAGATTGCCCTGGTATTCGATAGACTTGAATGTTATCGTTACCCTGTAATAGAGGCTCCCTTTTTCCTCATACTCAAGACCCCTAGGTTTTCTTGTAGTGAATAGTATTACTGGGGATTGTAACCTAGGCTGGTCTATAAACTTCCCTTAGACCCTCCACACAGTATTGGTTTTTATTCATCTGACACTGACCCTGCTGTTGGTTCTTTCCCAAAAACGCCTGCAGTGTCTGAAGTGTCGACGCCATGTTGAAATGGGGTCTTTCCCTACCTAGTAGGTAGAAGATACATGGATTTGTCATTTACGTATCCATCCACCCAACCTATTCCTGAAAATCAAAGGGTGAGAATTGGGGCAAGCTTTTTAAAAAATAAATATTATCCTCATTCACCACCAACCTCACTTCAGTTCACACTCAAGATGTCTATACCCACACTCAGCAAGCTGAGAGGCGCAGGCAATTTGAAGTGGAGACCCTCTACAGGTACCAAGACTTACTTTGGTGCTAGTGAAGAACCAGCTGAGATAACTCTTCCGCCAAGCTCCAGGAGCTAGATGACACTCGTCATAAAGCTGCCAGAGAAAATGCTGGGAGAAACCGACTTAGCCCGAAGAGTATTAAGGCAGCATAATCATACGACTCAGAAAATAAATAAATAAATAGATCAGCTCTGAGCCCCATCTGAGTTGCAGCAGGTTCCAAAATGCTTTCTTCTTTTTACTGCCTGATCTAATAAGGTCTAGCTTAGAGACCGCAAAGACTGAAGTCTGCAGTCTAGAAAGGATGGGGGAGTGGATTCTGTCTAGGCGTGGGCGGAAAATCCGTTCCGCTCGCGGATTTTGCGGATTTTCGGGAAATCCGCAATCCGCGAGATTTGCGAATTTCCCGCAAAATCCGCAAATCCGCGAGCAGCGGATTTTGCTCGCACTGCTCGCACTGTTCGCGTGAGTTCGCGCCCCGCGAATAAGTGCAAAATTGCAGAAATACGATTTTAGCAAAACTGAAAGTAACTACTTACCAGGTTCAAAAGTTCAGGCTCATCATTAGTAGCCATTTCCTGGAGTGCTTCCTGAGGGGCCCCTCCAGAGTTCAGTTGCCAGTTGAAACTAGTATGTGACCCTGCTCTGAACCTCAGAATAGTTACACATATGCCACAAAGGTCCTGAATTACAGCTAAGGGAGACAAGCAGGAGCCAGGCTGGAAGTTAAAATCCATTAATCAGCCCCTAATTCATTATTGTCAGTTGGGGCAGGGCAGGTGTTGTAACTAATTTTGCAACAATGAAAGCACTTAGCAAGTGCAAAAGATCACTAATCAGGGCGCACTAAGGAAGCAGGTGCCAGCTAAAAAAATATTCTGTGACACATGAATCAGCCCCAAATTAATTCAGGTCACTTGAGGCAGGGAAGGTGTGCTTTGCTTTGCCGAAAATAATGTACACTGGACAACCAGAGGGTGTGGTGATGAAACAGAGGGTGGCATGGGTGGGCCAGAGGGTGGCATGAGTAGTCAGAGAGTGGCAGTGGTGACAGAGAGTGGCAGTGATGAAGAAGAGTGTCCCAAACAGGCTGGACACGTAGAAACAACAAGTTCGCGAAACTTGCGACCCGACAGGTAAGTTCGCAATTTGCGAAAGTGTACAAAACCCTCGCGAACTGGCAGAAACACGGGCGAACACAAAAAAAAAAAAAATCCGCAAATTCGCGGGAATTCGCGGATTTTGCGGATTGCGAATCCGCAAATCCGCAAAATTCGCGAACGCGAGATCCGCAAAATTCGCTCATGCTTAATTCTGTCCATCTTTTGCAGATTTGCCTCCTAGCTAGGAGGATAGCATAAAAAAGCAGTGATCTGGCAGAACCCGTAACTTTATTAAACAAACCAAAGATAATCAAAGGTAAGTCGATGTTGATAGGACACCCCAAGGTAGTTGCCAAAAGAATTACGACACTGTCCCAAAAGGAAGCAAGGGCAAGGCATTATTTAAACTTGTGGATGTCAGACGCTGAAACCAGCCCACATTTCTTGCAACTCACCGGTGGGCCTTTAGTGATTTTAGAAAGTTTTTGTGGGGAGAAATAGGTCCTATGGATAGTAAACAGGTGGTTCCTTTTTAGCCATGCCGGTTTTACTACCTCATATAAGATCTTGCAAGATTTCTGCCATAAATAATCACAGTCTTGTGCAGGTAAGGAGCCTCCTCTCTGCAAGTTTGAATTCGCCATCTACAGCTTCAGATATGGCTTTGTACCAAAAAGAAACTTCCTTCCTCCCAGGGGACTTAGTCACAAGCTGATATTATAGGAAGCTGCCAGACCCTATTGAATTTTTGCAATTTGTTTGTGAATGCGATTGGGCCCAGCTTTCCAAAGGAAGATATTTAAATCTCGAGAGGCCTGCTCCGACTGTGTTTGAGTTGTTCCCATGAAACAAGAATACCCTCCGGGACCAAGTGCCCCAAGAGCGCTAGCCCAGCTTCTCTCAAGGGTATTGCCAGCCTATCCCTTAAGCACTCTGGAGCACTCAGGGAGTCCCAGAAGGGAGCCAGGCTTCAGAAGTAACCAAGCGCAGCCGAGCCCCTCAATTTTGCCCACATTTTAGCTAAACCCTGGAGAACTTTCAGCTTAACCTTTTTTTAAAACTTTGGATCTCCGAATTTAAACAGAAATCCCTCCTGTGGTAAATTAGCACCTCTAAGCATAGCTAGGAACATCCCCCGCACCAGTATTAACAGGCATTCTCAGGAGCATACACAAGTGTGAAAGTTGGAAAGCCCAAGCATAAAGCTGGAGATCTGGTAAAGCAAGGCCTCCCTTCTCTCTCCTCTGCCTCAGCTTTTTCCCTGCAATCCTAGGTGATTTAAAACAATTGTGGCAAGCTTGACAGAAACTTATCGCAGAGAAGAAAAATGAATGTCTGACTCTTCTTCTTATTTGTGTGACTAGGTTGTCCTTATTTGTGTACTACGGGCACCATCTTGGAATGGCACAAATAAACAAGAAACACGAGATCCAATATCTGAATCATCGTCTGTATATCTACATAATTATTATTGGCACACCAAAAGGGAGCGCATTGTGCATCTTTGTTGCATTAAGGTAAACATTAATGAGTATGTGATCTTTTTATAGTTGTTACGTAGGGCATGTGTTACACACTGTTATCGATATTATCATATGTCACATGGTCCCCCACGTGTGCTTCATGTGAACACCATCCAAGAATGGCCTTCAATTAGGAGAGCCTCTAGATTGAGAGTCTAATGTGCACATGTCACATCATAAGTGGTACATCGAATTAGGGAAAAATTGGTACCTAGTTTGTAGGGAGTATATGAGGGTGTCTAAGCTTAGATTGTCACACTCATGACACTATCCACAATATCTCCTCATTAAGACCTTTCTGTACTGTGTTCAAGGTGAAAATCCCTTTCTCTGTGAACTTTCTCAATCGTGATTCCTGCCTTTAGTTTGTGTTTCTCAAGGATAAGCCATTTCAAATCATCACCGGTGTGTTTGAGATCAAGGCAGTGTTTAACCAGGGGTGCCTGCAATTTCTGCATTCTAATTGCCAATTTATGTTCCGAGAAACAAGTGTGAAATTCTCTTCCCGTTTCTCCTATGTAGCCCAAGCCACAAGAGCAGCGAATATGTCAGACAATGTTGGAACATCTCCAGTTTGTTGTCATATCTCTCAGCTGTCCTGTCTTACCCCCATAGTTCCATTGCTGTGTGGTAATGGTGGAATCACAAGTACAACAGTTGCTGCATCTTTGATGTCCTTTAATGGGCGGGAGACCATCAATCGATGTTTGTTGTTTACCTCTCTTAGATGGAAATCTGAGGTGCACTAATTTATCTTTAGGGTTAGGATTCCTCCTGTAAGCTATAGTATGTTTATATAATAGTCCAGCTTCTGAATTAACACTGAGGATCTTCCAGTTTTTGTCAAGGGTTTGTTTTGATTTGATAGTTAATGTTAGAATAATTGACAACACATACAACATTTTTCTTGTTGTTGCTTTGTTTGCCCTGAGATAAGTGCATCCCGTAGTAATATTTTGCTCGCTTTAGAGCTGGTCCTACTATGTGTTTAGGGTAGCCTCTAACTACTAGTCACTTTTTGCAGTTGCTCTGCAAGTACCAACTATTCCTTGATATTGGTACAGTTGCGCCGTATCCTTAAGAATTCTCTAAACGGTATGGAGTCCTTCTGACAGTGTGAATGAAAGCTGCTGTGCTCTAAAATAGTATTCTTCACCGTTGGTTTTCTATACAGTCTCACTTGCAAGGTGCCTTCTTTGCCTGTGATCTATATATCAAGGAATTCAACTTTCTCTTTGGAATATTTGGCCATAAATTTGAGGTTCTCATCACTGAGATTTAACCATGTGATGAAGTTCAAGAGTTCAGTTTCCTCGCCTGCCCAGATAAAAAAGATATCTCCATGAACCTTCGCCAACACTTTGTTAAAAATGTGTTTGTGTTCATATTCTCCCATGAAGATGTTGGCTACAGTGGGGGGCACATGAAACCCCCGTACTGGTCCCCTTAATCTGTTGGTATACGGTGTCGTCGAATTCAAAATAGTTGTTATGCGGGACAATATCTAGGCATTCTAAGATAAATGAGTCAGGTCTGTCCCCAGGAATTCTAGGCAAGAGAGATGCCACAGATTCAATGGCTCGATCCTCTGGAATGTTGGTTTATGATGCCTCCATGGCTAGGGTAACAAGGAACTGAAGCTCTTTGTTAAATGGCATATGTTCTATTTTGGCGATCACATGCTCAGTGTCCCTAATGTAGGATGCGTACTGCGTTGTGAGTGGGCATAATAAGGCATCCACATATTTGGAAAGTGGCTCGAATTAATAGAGGATACAATCGGTCGTAATGGGGGATCACAGATGTCCTTGTGTGTTTTAAGGACTCCGTATGTTGCAGGAATCACAGTGTCTGTTTTTTTAAGGAAATCTCACTCGTTTTTTACAGATGTGTCCCTTGATCAGGGCTCTGGATGTGATGGTTTGTATCTGTGCCTTCAGTTGTTCTAGGACTACTCTGTTTACTTTTTTATAATGTTCTGGTACTTCTGGCATGGATGTGAGTTTAGCTATGTAATGCTGGGTATCGATGACCACTATACCCCCGGCTTGGTTGCACGGTTTGATCGTGATGTTAGCATTATTCTGCAGTTGTCTTAGTGCCTCCATTTCCTGAACAGTCAAATTGGGTGTAACAGGTGGAACATACTTAGTGATACCTTGAAGATCTCTAATTACTGATTTTCCAAAAACAGCCACCTCTGGGCCCACCATTTCTATGGTTGGTGTATAAATTTGCATTTGCATGTATAAATATAGTACGCACCATCTAGGCCCCAGATTCGTTTTGTGAACATATTTCTTCACTAGGACCCAATCGACAGGAATGATGTCACGGCACTGCTCCAGACGCGGAGAGTCTGTAACAGCCTTCAACCTGGCAAGACACACACTGGACCACAGCAGCTAGTCCCTTGAAAGAGACAATAACCATGTCATCTGTAATGTTCACAAGCGCATTTGAGGGCACTGCAAGCAATCACATTGCTCTCCCCATGATTAGGTCCTGCGTCGGCAATCCTGTTTTTCTGTTAGGAACACCATGAGGACTGGCTGTCTGGCCACTTCAGAGATGTTAATGCACACATTTTGGCCAATCTGGCTTTCAAAGTTCCATTCACCACACTCTTTGCATAGAACCAATGTTCCCTACAAAAGGTTGACTCTGACTTCATCGCTGTGCTGATTTCACCTGTGTCACCATCAATTTCTCCTTCAATAGCTTCTTTTTCATTTCCAATTCATTACTTCAATATTTCCCATATCTTAAAATCTCATCAATCGATTTATTCTGCCAACTGGTCAAATGCATTTGAATCATCAAGCTAGTTTCAGGTCTCAATCCTGTCGCAAACTGGGTCACAATATTTCCCATGTCTTTAGCTTTGAAAGTCTCCGTTCCACTATGCTGCTTAAACACCTGCAACAATCTCTCATAATAGGCATGCATAGGATTCCTAGGGCTGTTGTGTTGTCCTGTTAATCGTATCCCAGTCAATCTCTTTAGTTGGTATTTTCCCTTTCAAAAAGGGAAAATACCTGTTGATACTTTTTCATCACTAACGGTGATGGGGCATGTGATATCGGATTTCTCAGACATTCCTTCTCCAGCCACTTTACAGCTATTTTACATTCTGCCCACAAATCACTCCATACCACAATTTTAAAGAAGGTTTCCAAATCCACCACAAGACTTGTGAAATCTCCACAAATCGCTGAACCTGTTTAAACCATTTCACTAGCTTTTCTTTCAATTTTGGGAAATCAATGGTGAATGACACAAGATCACTACTACTCTAAAACACATGGATATAAACTCAGATAAGGACTTTCCTCAATGGAAAATTTGAAGCGCCTTCTCCATCCATTAAAGACTGGGGGCTCTACCTTTGTTTTCTTTTGATCTCTCTTCTTTGCCTATCTGCCTTTACACTTATTTAGCTCACTTCACTTTTGGATGCTACTAATTAATTCCTTAATTTGCATTTTGTCATTCTCATCCAAACATTCACAAGAACTTTTCTGCAATGACTTTGTTCAGCTTAAATCTACATCATAAATTTGGGCCAATTCAGACACTTTATCATGAGCTTGTCCTGTGCATTTAGTGATGTCTTTACACATGAATACACGTTTGTTCTCTTGGTAGGTATCTAATCGGAAATATCAAACTTTCCTTGTATCATCTCATCCTGCTCTAACTTTAGTCTAACCACATCCAATGCATTTTCCCTAGCTGAGGACTGAATTATTTCTCTGCCTATTCCTGAATCTTTACTTTCTCTTGGGGACCCATTGAAAATCTAATCCAGTAGTCTAGTTTTGGGGCACTTATACCCTTCTGTACTACAGAGGTATTAGACACTATCCTTTCTCTAAGACTACAACTGATACTACTCTGAGGTGAATTGCAAATGGAAATGTCAGAATTTTACGATATTTGAGTGGACTCTCCTACAGAAGTGCATCCTGTCTGGTTCATGGTTGTATTCACCTGAGTCAGGACTGAAGGAGTTCCCATTCATGGGAACACAGGATCCTTAACTGATATATCTGCCCACTATGGACAGTAAAAGTATGTGTCATAGTTCCTGCTGACTCAGTTGTATAAAAAGGAACTGCAGGACCAATAGTGACTGAACAGTGATTGTATCTGGGGCATTAAGAACAGTGGAGTTAACTTGGGAACTAATACCCTGAACTATCTCCCATCAAGTTCTGACTTGCATTTACATGTGCAGTGGCTATTCCAGAGTTCCCACTTGGATCCTGCACCATTCATTTCCTTGGGTTGGGCTACATTGTAGGGAGGTGGAAGCATTGATAACAACACATCTAGGAAATCAATGTTAGAATCATTATCACTGTCTTCACATGGACTCTCTGGATTCCTGTCTTTTCCTCCTTCTTCTTCCCTTTATGTTCCTTCTTTTTCTCATGTTCTTTACATGTCACTCCAGGGTACAGTCTACTTCCCTCTACTATATCAGTTCTCCACCGCCGTTGATCTGCATCCCATTTAGCATTGGTACAGCAACACACTGCATTTCGGACTCTTCCCTGATATTTTTTGCTTTTGTCTAGCATGAACTGTGCGCTCCCAATCAGTAACTGCTTCAAACTGTGCATTCTTAGCTGGTAGCTTCATTTCATAAAATACCCTTCAATAATTTTCAATGATTCTCAAATAAAATTTCCCATGGCATGGAAACATCAATGCACCTTCTGCCCAGTGATCCTATGCCAATGACTCAGCCAAATACATGTGTGAAGGCCCACATTTATGGGCATATAATGACCTAGCGTGTCTTCTGGTGATGCTTTTTCCTTCTCTCAAGGTATTTTCCCATCTCCCCTAATCAGATTTTTTATAGCCTTAAAGAATTTAATTTTCCGACCATGTCCAAATAATGAATAGAATTTAATTTCAAACCAGAAAATAATTTGTTTATCCCACAATTCTCGCTCGATGTCAAAAACCAGTAACAGAGCGTTTCTCTATCAACAACAGTCCAATGTCAGCACAGCACACTGGGACATCCTTTTCACTCCTCACAGCAGCTCACCCGCCTTTACATTTCTCCACAAACATTACACTGTAACCATAACAAGAATGCCAAGCAAATCAACAAAGTTTGTTTGCTCCACTAAAGAATCCGTAGAATTTAGTCACTCGAGAAATGGTCAAGAGTGACACTTTCCATCCTACTCTTACCCACCCTCAAGTAAAATTTCGACCAGCGAGTAATCACCCAAAATAGTGTAGCTTCACCCCTGAACAAAAGGATCAGTCACACCAACCCCACCTTAAGGTCATACAAAGATAAATTGCCCAATCTAATTGTTCCACCAATGGTACATCATGACTAACAACACACAAGCTTAGCAGACAATTACTACATAGTGTTTTCTACATTGATAACATATTTCTCCCTCGGATTCTTAGGCTATGTCATTCCCGATAACCACTTCAACTTCCTTGCATTTAGCGCTCCCACATCAGCCCAACAAAATAAAACATAACTGCATCACATCACACAATCTCCGCAAAACTAGATATAAGCAATTGCAACGAGCGACCCTATTTACAATCACTCCTCCTATTACAACTCTCTTTCGAACTAGTGGAATTCCACTGATCCTCCGAATTGAGACAAAGGCTTTAGGGGTTAGGACTGGGTTTAGGCAAGTCCGAAATAGGATGAACTAGCTTCCTTTGCTTCAGTAACGAAATATGCGCCTAGCTATTATCTGAGAGCACACAGTGGCACGATTTTCTATCTCCTATCTAGTTGACTGAGAGTCCAAGGAAGTTAACAATCATAAAACACTTCAACTTTTTGGTAATCCCATTTGGCCACACAATAAGAAACAGGACATTGAAAATTAAGTAATTTTATTACCAATCAATTATCAGTTCAGTATAAATGCATTTCAAGAGAATATTCAAAAGATACAGGTTCACAGCCGACAAGCTGAAATATCACAATAGATTCAGTCTCAACAGGATGAGATAAAATGTTATATAGCCACAACAATATAGAAACTGAGAATAAGAAATAGATATTCCTTAAAGAAACTTCGATATTCTATCCTAACCATGAATAAGTTAGAAAGTTATCTAATCCTATTTCTAAATTCAGAATAGGAATGGTTTACAGTGGGGTCTCAAGGAAATTCTGAAATGCGGGATGGTGTCTAAAGTGAAATAAGTATATAAGTATTTAGAATGAAGCTTCCCACTTAGAAGAATGAAGGAAGCAGAAAGGTATGTACCACTCAAAGTCCAAGGGAATCTGCGCTACCTTCTAAAGCAGTGAACACTAATTAATACAAATAAAACTTCAACAAGAATCATATCTCTTCCCACCCTACCAGGAACGAATCCTTTCACTTCTAGTGGTATGCATTTGCAACATCACTTGAATTTCCTATCCCACAGAACTTGACACAGTTACAGCAACCTAGAGCATTCCCAGTTCCTGATACACAATTAATCAGGAACTTTTTCTGCTCACAAAGTCTTCATGTTTCTTGCCAAGATTTCTCTTCTCAGGCTTCACTATCAATAAACTAAAACATACAACAATACTCTTTTTCTCTATCTAATCAAGTAAAATATTTTTCAAAATTAAGCCCTTTAGTCAGGCTAACTTTAACTAAACATTTAAATGTGCACTTCAAACACATGGTAATACTTGTGCACGTGTTACTCAAAAACAAATGCAAACATGAGTAAAACCATACATGATTACACTTTCAAATATAACTTTCAGAATATATGCAAATATGACTTAAAGTATAAATGCAAACGTGAATACAGAATACTTCTTCATGTTTAAACTGAACATTAGTGCACTCATTTATAAAGCTTCAATTTTTCAATAGTTACATTTCAATTATGCATTTAAACATTCGCCCATGTTAAGATTATTAAAGGCACACTGTAACTATAACGTCAAAATAAATGCAAAATTGCACAATGATAACATGTAAAGGATGGAGTTAAATTTGCGTTACTCTAAGAGGAAGACAAATAATATATTTACAATCAATTCTAATTCTAGTGGAGACTTCCCTCCATGACTTGGTTATTCTAGCTTTCCCAAGTGACACCAATGATCTATTGAAGGGAGAAGTGTTGTTAGAAAAATGTTAAGCTCTAGGTTGTTATTTTTTATTGTTGCAGGTATCACAAGATGATATTTTTGTTTTGGCCATGGAATGTCACTTCTATACTTTGGTAGTACTCCTTCAAGATGATTGAAGTAGAGTGTGTCAGAGCTTCAAAAGGTGGTAGTTTATGTGACCGAAGACTACCTTTTGAGCAATACAGTTTGGAGTATCTGAATGGACTGCCATGTATGTAAATCATGCTAGCTTGATGACATTCCTTGCGTCATAAGAAAGCCAACTGAGAGTGATTAGAATATATTAATGTGAATAAACTTTTCATATGCATTGCTAGCCCGGCCACTGCATGAAGACAGAGAAGAGGTGTCAAGAATAAAATGTGCAGCATTATTAGTTTAGGTAGAATGCAAATTACATTCTCATTAAGGGTAAAAGACATTAACGATTTGTGGCAGCAGACATCTCCTGTTTCTACCATTTATTCAATGGAAATTGCACTGAATAATGAAAGCAAGGAAGCACTCTATGGATGGTTTGGAATTATTGTCAAAAGGTTCTGCATGGGATCGCCGTCAGAAGAAAGAAAGCCTTGCATGGCTTCAGCCATTTTCGAAGGCTCAAACAGGATCTTAGTTGGCAGTATAGCATTTCCATGAAACGTATCAGGAAGTGAGAAAACTAGTTAAAACGCTTCTCAACTGCTAACATCCAAGTATTAATTACAGTGCTTCTGCACTTCTCATCTGCTTGAAGTCTTCTGTATAAGCCTCAAGGATATGTTGCCTGAAATTGGTTATCCATGGCAATAAATTTAGCCTTTGTCTCATTTTTTGATGAATTTGTTAAATTCTACACAAAGTTGGAAAAAAGTAAACTTGTTTCTGTTTCAAATGTTTTTATAGACTTGGGTTATTACTTATTCATACCATAACATAACCTCCTGGATGTAAACTAGCTGAGTATTTTCTTGAACAATCTTGTAGATGTAATTGTTCGAGGAAAGTTCTTAAGGCATCATCAAGATTCTATTTAACCCCTTCGCTGCTAGCCCCTGTGCTCAGCCTTTTTTTGGTTTATTGGGGTAGTTCACGCTTAGGCCCCCGTAACTTTTTGTCCACTTAAGATATTTACGCCAAAATTGCGTCCTCTTCTTCCAACATCCTCAGAACTCCAAAAGTACCCAGGCTGTGTGATTTCCCCTGGAGGGGACTGAGAAATTAGCCAAAATACATCTACATTTTGGGGGTTTGGGGAAAAATTGGAAAAAAGTGCAGCAGAAGAAAGAGTCTGTTTTTTTCCCTGCAAAGGTTCGTGGTGCTTAATGCTTATCACCATCTTCCTAGTTTTCATGAGCAGGCAAACCTTTGTCAGAAAAACAAACTTTTCAACACAGTTTTGGCATTTTACTGAGGTGTAGCCAATTTTTCCTATTTTTCTTCCTTTCAACCTCTTTCCAGATAGTGGTAGAAATTGGTATCAAAACAATAATGGATCCCAGAAAGCTATTCATTTCTGAAAAGTAGATAAAAGTCTGAATTTAGCAAAGGGTCATTTGTGTAGATCGTTCAAGGTATGAATAGTATATATAGTTGAAAAACACAGCCAATTGTGCCAGCATTTTCACCTGTAACTTCTTGTAAGTAAGGAATATTTTTTTAAAGGCATATACTGTTACGTCTGCTGGGCCCGTCTGGTTGCAGGGACATATAGGACTTGTAGGTTCACCAAGAAACCAAGTTACCCAGAGCCAATAACTAAGCTGCACCTTGCAATGGTTTTTCATTGTCCACCGGGTATATAGCAATTAATTTGGTAAAATATAAAGAGTGAAAAATAGGTTTCAAGGATTTTGAACCCTAGTCCAGCCGGCACCTAGGGACACCTAGCAAACCTGTAAATTATGGACAACTAGAAACCCAGGGGAATCCAGGATGGGATTAATTATGTGGCTCTCACCAGGTTATGTTACCCATAATCCCTTACAAACCTCAATTTTGTCAAAAAACACATTTCCTCAGTTTTCTGTGATGGAATGTTCAGGAATCTTTGGAAAGCCACAAACTCCCTCCCACCCAGCATTCCCCTAAGTCTTCCAATAAAAATGGTGCCTCAATTGTGGGGGTAGGCCTAGGGCCCGAGACAGGAAATGACCCAACACGCAACATGGGCCCATCACGTTTTTCCAGTTTCCAGTGAAAACGAACTCTTTTTTCACAATGTTCCTAGTTATGGATTTTGGACCCTAGCTCAGCTGGCACCTAGGAAAATCTTGCAAACCTGTAAAAAAATTTAAACTAGACACCCAGGGGATCCGGGATGGGGTGACTCGTATGGCTTTCACCAGGTTCTGTTACCCAGATTCCTTGCACACCTCAAACTTTGTAAAATATAAAAAATAATTTCTTCAATTTTCTGTAATGCAAAGTTCTGAAATCTGCAGAGAGCCACAAGCGTCCATGCACCCAGCATTTCCCCAAGTCTCTCAATAAAAATGGGGCCTCACTTGTGTGGATCTAAGAACATTTTCCTACCGAGAATCCCCTTCTCAAATCTAGCTAAAAAAATCTAATTGTCCTCATAATTCTGTGTAGAACATTTGTGGGATAACCAGCCTGTAACAAATTTCCCACCACCCAGCATTCCCCTGGATCTCTTGATAAAAATGATACATCACTTGTATGGGTGGGCCAAGTACTCGCGACAGGGAAGGGTTCAAAACATATTGTGGAGACATCAAAATTATCTATCACAAAACATCCTGGTTTTGCAAGGGGGTCACCAGCGTTTTTGGTTTTGAGGTTTGAAGGGGATTCTGGGTAGGAACCTGTTGGGGGACCCATGCAAGCTGCCCCTCTCTGCACTCCCCTGGGTATCTAGTTTTCAGAACTGTCTGGATTTGTTTGGTAGGTTTTCCTAGAGGGCCGCTGTGCCCAGGACCAAAAACGCAAGTGACTCCCTCAGGAAACCAGCTAGTTTTGCGGTCGACAATTTTGAAGTCTCCACAGTCCGTTTTGGGCCATTTCCTTTCACGGGCACTAGGCCTACTGACACAAGAGAGGTACCTTTTTTATTGGGAGACCTGGGGGAGCGCTGGGTGGTAGGAAATCTGTAGCAGCCCGGTGAGCCTACAACTTTCCCACACAGAAAATTGAGAAAAATTCGATTTTTTAAGCTAAATATGAGGTTTGGAGTAAATTCTGAGTAGGAAAATGTTGGGAGATCCATGCAAGCTACACCTCCCTGAACTCCCCTGGGTGTCTAGTTTCAGAAATGTCTGGGGTTGGTAGGTTTACTTAAATGGCCGCTGATCCCGGACCAAAAACCCAGGTGACCCTTTTGCAAAAACTGGTTTGTTTTATGCTAGATAGTGGGGCACCTGTGTTTTTGGTCCTGGGCTTGGCAGCCATATAGGGACACTACCCAAAAACATAATCCCTGGTGCTTAGTGAGCCTTCAAAAATAATGTGCTATTAGGCAAAACAATTCAATTATTAACCTGAAATAGCTGATATTTTTGTAATTTATGTTTAGGACATAACACTTATATGAGTGGATATTCTGACAATGACATTCTGGTCTTTGACATGTGTGCTCTGTATACACAGGACTCACTCCATCCTTGCACTCCTTTATCTTTCATTCAATTTTTACTTCATAAGTTCAGATCGTTGTTTGTAAATTTTATTTTCATTTTCAAACATTTACTGTGTAGCGAGTTTTTCAATCAATACATTTCACATTGTTTCGTTTGTATATGTAGTTTACATCATTTTGCTAAGTCCCAATGCATTTCAAGCATACCCGCTCCACCTGGAGCTAAATCATATATATATACATTTATATACATTTAACGCTCCCAAACTCCAAAGTAGAAAGTAATCCACACGACTGAAGCACTCGCGGGGGCCGTTTGAAACAATTTATTGTGAATCAAACGCAGCAAACAGCAAACAGACGCGTTTCAGTCGTAACCTTTCTCTATGTTTACCGAAACGTCACACAGAACCTCATTATAACCAGAGTGCTTGGAAATAGACAAAAAAAACTCCAATAGAGTAAAAGCCTTCTTACAGTTTTGAAAGTTAAAGTGAAGCATTTAAGGTCAGTGTAACGCGCGCTTTAAAGTCAACGGGGCTATAAGGTGTAATATGTGCACGGTTTATAAACAATGGATCATCTGCATCATTAAACACTATAAAACAGACATGCACTTTAATGACAGTATGAAACAATGAGTTACAACTAGCAAATGTATATAACTGTATATATATATGATTTAGCTCCAGGTGGAGCGTGTATGATAATGGGCCTAAGTACTTAATAAGATGTATTATATTTTCAGAATAAGTAATCCCCTGATGAAGAGCAGATTGCTTGAAATGCATTGGGACTTAGCAAAATGATGTAAACTACATATACAAACGAAACAATATGAAATGTATTGATTGAAAAACTCGCTACACAGTAAATGTTTGAAAATGAAAATAAAATTTACAAACAACGATCTGAACTTATGAAGTAAAAATTGAATGAAAGATAAAGGAGTGCAAGGATGGAGTGAGTCCTGTGTATACAGAGCACACATGTCAAAGATTGTTCACGTACACCCTAAAAGCTCAGTAGGGTACCTACCTATGCACCAACGACGTATATGAAAATAACGTATAAAGATATACAACCAGAGTGAACTGCGAGTGCATTACCACATCCCGGACATGACATTCTGGTACCACACCCTGTAGAATAAATAAAATATTTGTTGTTCATAGGTGGTATTCCAACTTCCTGTAAAAAATTGAGGATGCAAAGCACTGTAGCCGGCCAAAAGCCTGGTTAACTATCATTCAATCTCTCTCATTCCTGACATAACCAAATTATTTGAACTATTGAACATAATAGCCAGTTTACTCATTTTCTAGTATATAATATATGCCTGTATGACTTTCAGTTTGAATTTTGCCCATATGAAGATACTGAAGGTTTCCTTCTTGGTCAATAGAAAACTTAAGAATGGAGTCAGATGTCAAAGGTGCAGTGGTGTAACACACCATGATACCGCTAGATTACTTGGAGGCATTTGGCACTATCAACCATCCCATTTTATAGAATTGCCCTTTAGCTACTGACATTGAGGACACACTCCTCTTCTCCCTCTTTTTTACCCAATTCCTAGATGCTTGCTCTGCAATGGTCCACTGAGATCCTTGCTTCGTCCTAATTTAGTCAATCTGTATTTTAAATTACTATCCCACCTTGTGAGGCCACAAGGATGCCGATTTCACTTGTAGGGGGAATAAAGATATCCATCTTGGTCTGAAAATGGGTCTAATTTTCAATTTTGCATGTTTATGGTATATGATTACACAGTAGCACAATGGCTTGAAATAAATTCAAACAGGACTGAGGTCCTGATATTATGATGCAGTAAGTAAGTTTGGTCTCATTTGGTCTCATCAGCCGACTGGATGAAGGACAGCAGACTGAAGCTGAACTCAGATAAGACGGAAGTCCTCATTCTCGGACCAACCCCGTCAGCCTGGGACGACTCTTGGTGGCCCACATCTCTAGGACCCACAGACCACGCACCCAACCTGGGGGTCATACTTGACTTCACCCTCTCCATGACCAGGCAAGTCAACACCCTCACCGCGTCATGCTTCAACACCCTTCCCATGCTCTGCAGGATCTTCAAATGGATCCCTCCCGACACGAGGAAAACCGTCACCCAGGCCCTCATCACCAGCAGACTCGACTACGGGAACGCCCTCTACTCAGGAACAACAACCAAGCTCCTGAGACGACTACAACGAATACAGAACGCCTCTGCACGACTGATCCTCAACATCCCCCGACGCAGCCACATTACACCCCACCTGAGAGACCTTCTCTGGCTCCCCGTCAACAAGAGGATCACCTTCAAACTCCTCATCCACGCACACAAAGCCCTACACAACACCGGACCTACATACCTCAACAACCGACTCAGCTCCCACACCCCCACCCGAAGCCTCCGCTCAGCCAACCTCACCCTCGCCACAGTTCCTCATAGTGGGAAAACCACTGCCGGTGGCAGATCCTTCCCCTTCCCCGCCGCCAAGACCTGGAACGCTCTCCCCACCAGCCTACGACAGACTCAGGACCTGCTGGCCTTCAGAAAACTCCTCAAGACCTGGCTCTTTGATCAGTAGCGGCCCCCCTCCCCCAAGCGCCTCGAGACCCTCATGGGACTGTAGCGCGCTTTATAAATTGATTGATTGATTGATTGATTGATTGATTGATTGATGGTGTAGTGGTCAGAGCTAGATATATATATATGACTGTTATAAAACCTTGAAAATCCTTCTTCTTGCGTAAGACGCTCAGTTATCACTCAGAACACATATTTCTGCTATTTACTCTGCCTTTTCCTTTTTTACTATGGAAGCTTTTACTTACTACATCTAAATGTAACTCAGCTATCACTGCTTTTATAGGCATCAAATTTGGTTAACTCAATGTTCTATACTTGGGCATTAAAAGCCTTTGTTTGCAAAGCATTGTTTCGCTCTGGTGTTATCCATTCCAAAATCAGAAACCCAACTAATTATTAGGACCTAAACCCATTTTATCTCAACCCCTTTGACTCTCTCTCTCTATTGGTTGCTGATCTCTGCATAGGTCTTGTCTTATGTCAATGTATTACAATTTTGAGTGTGATCGCAGCTGGGCCTTCGTTTCCACTACTGAGTTCTTTTGCATACCCTCACTTTCAGGTCAATTTAAGGGTGGGAGGGCCTTCAGTGCTTGAACCATCTGAAATTTGCTGCATTTGAGATCTTAGGCAGTTCTATGAATGATAAAATCATGAATTGTCTTCCACTTTTATCTTTAATTTATGAGATTGAGTATTAGCTATTAAATATTGCTGAAAATCCATTTGCTTGTCCTGGCAGCATGGTTCAGCATTGCTGAGCATGAAGCTGTGTTACGACTTTATTATTATTTATTTTTAATTAGTGTAGTTGTTTACCACAGGTCTGGTCCAGGAGGACAGTAGCTGAACAAAGATTCAAACAACAAATCAAAAATGTGTTATGATTATTTAATAAAGCTCAAAGGAAGTGAAGTAGTTATTAATTCAGCTCTAATGAGAAACAGTAGATTGAGAAAAATATATCATCTGAGAAGCAGCCTTAATCCACCTGAGAGGTCATACAGATGCCACAATTCAAATAGGATAACACATAAATCGTGGTGTGGTTATTTCAAGCATGTATTTTCAGAAGGGCTTGGTTTAAAGTTTCTTTCTCTATTGTTAGCGAGCGAGGGAGAGTTTTAGGATCATGATGAGTTTGTTGCAAAGTCACAGGGAAGGGTTGCTTTCCGGACTTTTAATCTATCTGGAGCAGGAACCTGGTTTTTGTTTTGTTTTAATCTTTTTTTTTTTTTTTAGCAGAATCGCAGATCAATATATATAAAATTAGAGTTCAGAAATGAAAAGGAGAGGGTCCCATCAGGGCAACTTAGTAAAATATACAGACATTCATATGACACTCATTAAAAAAAATTCAGACAGTGGATCCATCAAAAAACAAACCCAAAGTGCAGTTGTGCCTCAATAAATAACTACTTACACATTTACCTCGTTCAATTAATCACTGTAATTATATACAGTACAAGTGTAGTAGCAATGTACACAATATCAAGCTTCTCAAGCCAGCTCGATCATAAATACCAGAAATAAGAACAAAGCAGCCCTGCACCTCCTGTCATTCAAAACACAGATAGAGAAATACAATACCATATAGCAGGAGAGTCAGATGTAGGCATGCCAGGCCGCCCTATCTTTGTTTAAAAACTTGCAGCTCATCGGCATCTGCAGCGTTGCCCTCAAGCAATCACCGGTTGCTTTGCTACTAAGTCCTTGCCCCCTTTTTCAATTAAATTAAAAAACTGCCATGAAGAAATACATCTCTTGAAGCCCCCATGCGGCTTGGATATGTCTCCTCAAACATTCTTGTTCTAAGTATTTTATTGAACCAATCTTGGTATGTTGGAACCCTAGATTTTTTCCACTTCGGTAAAATCAATGAGCAAGTAATTGGAGGCTATCAGTATAAACATCTGTCCCTATCAGCCAGTGCTAGTGCCCTGGCTCTTTTTAAAGAACCTTAAGAGTGCCACACATGGTTTCATGTCTATATTGACCTGGAGACTGCGACTAGCAGCGGAGCCAAGGCCCCCATCCCCTGCTGCTGACAGAGAGCAGTGATCCTCCACCGCAGGGTACAGTCTATGAAGGGCTGCAGGAGTATAATAAACCATCCACCGTGGTAGGAAAGACATCATCTTGAAGTTTGCCACTCTCAAAGCCAGTTACAGAAATCGTCTGCCAGTTCTCCAAGACACTGTGTAGACAGCCTAATATTTTCTAGGAAGCTTATCATGTAGTTGCTGACCAACTGATCACATAAGAGCCTGTACCAATTTCCAATACCCTGGAGCTTGACCTTAAAAGTGACCATTTAGCAGGGTGGGCATCTTAACTAGAGTCCAGGCAATATACCCTCAGAAAAACGAATGATCTGCTGAAAGTCAAAGAAAAAAATGCTTACATCGATCACCACACCCCTTACAAAAAAATACCAAAACCCTTTAAAACCACAAACATTCTAGAATCTTATCTGAGTATAAGGTATTGTCAGGCAAACATACTTACACTGCTGTAATATAAGATACTCATTGCCTAATTGAATATGTTTAGATAAAGGGATTGGAGTTAACTACCTATCTCCTGCAAAACCTTGCATCTAGTTTTCTTTGAAAGCTTTGCTGTCTTAATAAAAGCTGAGTTTCAGCTTCCAGAACATTGTATCAAAATAAAAACGATTGACCAACCTCTTTCTATCTAATAATCTAATTTGAACATCAAAAAGAAGCTTCATAGTATGTGTTTGCCCCCATTGTTTGACTGTTACTGGTGGTAACTGCCTCTGACTATACTCTGGGCTCTGCTAACCAGACCCAGGGCCACTGCTCTGATGGAAAAGTTAGGTGATAATTAAATGTAATTACAATTGACAATCACAGCCCCTGTAATTCCCTAGTATATAACATGGCAAGGGGGATTCAAATTACCTTTAAGTCCCAATTGTGTTGCTTGCTATCAGTTTTAAAGGCAGCCCAGCTTTGTAGACTGTCTTTAAATGTAAATTACATACAAAATTGACTTTAGAATTTAAGGTACTACCAAAGTGGCAATCTACCTTATATTTACATATACGTCACCCCCAAGGTCTCCCCTACGTGCCCCAGCGGTGGGGTGCCTTTTTAACTATATAAGCAGGAACATTATAATACATACATGTTTTATAAACCCAGGTGAAGGAAAAACTGCCCATTTCATTATAACAAATCTACATAAATAGCTGCATATGCAAACATTGGAATATTTTATTTAAGTATACATTTTGAAGGAAGGGGCTTTAAATGTCATTGAAGGACTTAACAGATTGGCAATGGTTAATCCAACAACTTGCTACTGTTGAATTTATCATAACTATTACAGAAAAGAAGCTATAAGACTTTCTTTTCTGTAAACCAAAATCAAGCCCTCTAGCAGCCTTTCCTGATTGGTCAGCTTTAACAGGCTTAGCCAAGCTGCTTCAATGAAGTGATAAGTGACCTGCATAGAGCAGAGGTTATCTGACGAGAGAGCTCTGCAGCTACAGAGAACAGGCCAGGTTGGGGGCTGGGTAAATCAAAGTCAGCTTCAAAGAGAGAAGGACAGTAAGGAATGCCAGCCAGGCCTACCCCCTCTTCCTATACCTCCTGCCGGATGGGAGGTCTGGGAATGGAATTTGCAGAAGGTGGAGGGAAAGTGTTAAGGGAAATGAGTCCTGTTAGAAATGTGATTTCTGGTTGGCTAAGGCTTGCGACAAAGCCAGGCAGAAACCACCACTCTAGTCAGGGTTATGTAGTTATACGCTGAAGATAACCCCTGCTCACCCCCTTGGCAGCTTTGCACGAGCAGTCAGGCTGATCCCAGAAGCAATGTGTAAAGCGTTTGCACAACACACTCACACTGCAGCAACACACTAGGCACACTAAGAAAGATACTCCACACAAGGTTATATAAAGAATAGCCTTTGTATTATCATAAACACTCAGAAAAATATTCACACATTTACACCGTGCCAACTGGCACCAGGTAACAATTTACAGGGGATTATATACATGACCGGGCCAATCGGGCCACGGTCAGGACCATTAGAAAAGCACAAGTAGAAAATGAAACATCCAGTAACTACTGGTACAGTAATGAACTCAGCATTATAACCTGCAACATAAACACATCATATCTTCATCAGCATAAAACACCTTATGCATCCCATTAGGCCTAAACCATATTATGCCTAAATCACATTGGGCATAAACACATTATGCACCATTACTGTAGGCATAAAAACCACATTATGCATTAACACCAGCAGTACGCACATCAGGGGAAAACATCACCTTCCCCTAGGCCTTGCGCCCTTCTGGTACATACAAGTACCCAAATGACCCTCAGGCCAACTGGCCTTCTCGAGGGGGACCAATGCCCTTTGTCCAAAAAGTCAGGGCTCCTACAAGACCGTCTACTGGCCCTCTGGCTGCCAATGCAGTGAATCACTCTTGCGCCAGTGCGCTGGGGGCATGGGGTGTATCACCCCATCCTGACATAAACAGAAATGCACCCCTCTCGTTGCAGATTAGCCTTTGACGACACTGCGCCTGGGGAGACCCTCCTCTGGGAACAGATTTGCCCACACGTTGCAGCGTCCTGCAACTGCGGCACCGCTATGTAGCCCAAAAGAACAATGGCATGTTGGAGCCCCCAACTGGGTCTCTGGATCACAAGAAACCACCCTTGTTGCGGTGGCCCGCATTTGTGCGGCGCAGCTAAGCAGAAAGAAACAGCACTTCTGGTGTCACTACCAGTGCTGCTCTCCTCCTGGCCCTTCTCACCAAGCTCTTCTTGTTGCAGTCACTGAAGGCCTGAGAGGCTCCCGTCTTCACCCTCGGAGCCTCCTTCCAGCAGGCGCGGTAGGCGGGGCTCTCCTCAGCTCACAGGAGCCCTGCCAACAACAGCAGCACCTCTCTGGCGGTTTCTCTGCTGGTGGCTTTTATTTATTTATTTATTTATTTATAGAGTTTTGTATAGCGCGGATAAGACCCGTGGGTATCAGAGCGCTTCACATGTAAGATAAGTTACAGACATTATGGAGGCAATTGTAGCAACAGATATACATGAGTATAAGGTCTAAGGCGATAAGCTGTAAGGGGGATTATAAGTAAGAGTTCTTCAGCCTATCCAATTAGTATTAGGAGGTGAGTGAGGTAGGGTTGTATAGCATAACAGTGCAAATAACGTGTGTAAATAGCATTACGGAGTAAAAAGTGTTGCCATGTATCCGGGATCCTAGGCAATAAAACAAAGTGAGGTAGAGGGTATATCGTATTGTCTGAGAGTTACAGATATCGGAACCCCTTGATTTAAGGTAGTAGTAACGTGTGTGGCCAATGTATAAACATGAAATCAATCTGTTAACAGATAATTGATCTTCAAGAAGTTCCAGTCGAGGCCGTCTCTCTTTGGTGAGGATATTCTCATCAGTAATCAGTACTCTTCCCTAAGAGAGGTATTTGCTCATCATGTGGTTCTTCAGTTCGCGTTTGAATGTTATCGAATTTTTAATCTTCCTGATGTTCGGAGGTAATGAATTCCAGACTCTGGGGGCGGCTCCTGAGAACGCTCGGTTGTAGGTTTTTTTCTTACGGAAAAAGGCTGGCCTCAGTAGCAGTTCTTTAGCGCTTCTCGTTGGTCTGTTGCTTCCCGATAGCTTAATTTTCTTGGCAAGGTATCTCAGCATGTTGTAGTGAACTGCTCTGTGGGTAATACAAGCAATCTTCATTTGAATTCTGGCTTCATAGGGTAGCCAGTTTAGTGTCTTCAGGTGAGGAGATATGTGGTCGAATTTCCTCGATCCCGTGATCAATCTTGCCGCTGCATTGAGACAGGCTTTTAGCGGTGCTATGGATGTTTTGGGTAGACCCGCTAACGTAGTGCAACCGTATTCAATCCTCGAAATAACTAGGGATTGTACAGCCAGTTTTAGGTCCGTCTTTGAGATGTACGGTTTCAATTTTCTTAGATAGTTCAGATGGAAGCGGGCACCCTTGGCCATTGAGTTTATGTGGTCTTTCATGTCAAGGTTCTCATCCAAGGTAATTCCAAGTGATTTAGCTGACTTAACTAGGGTCGGGGTGCAGTTCAGTGCTGTCACCAGTTTCGTCAATTCCTTTACCTCGGGACGGTTCTTAGTCGGTGAGATTAACAGGAATTCTGTTTTATGGGCATTTAGTTTCAAATGGTTCGTGGTTAACCACTGTAGGGCTCTCTTTAGTGTCTTGTTCATTAGGTCTATGTCAGCACGGGAGGCGATCTTTATGTATATTTGCGTGTCATCTGCATACATGTGATAGGGTATCTGTGATCCCCGAAGGATCTCCGTGAGAGGTTCAAAATACAGGTTGAATAGATCTGGGGATAATGTTGAACCTTGTGGGACCCCGACGGCAGTAGGACAAGGGGAAGAGGTCGCTTGATTGACCAGGAAACGTTGAGTCCTATTCTGCAAGAAAGATCTAAACCAATTCAGCACATTTCCCGACAAGCCCATCCTTTCTTGTAGCCTGGTCATCAGCATTTCATGATTTACCCTGTCAAATGCAGATGACAGGTCTAGGAGAATCAGTAGGCATGCTTGATTTCTGTCTAGGGCTTGTAGGGCGTCGTCCACGATATGCAGGATCGCAGTTTCAGTACTATGCCCGGCTCTGAATCCAGATTGGCAATCATCTAGTAATGAGAACTTAGCGATGTGTTGACTCAGTTGGCCTTGTACGCATTTCTCAATAATTTTGGCCAATAAAGGTATGTTGGTCACTGGTCGATAGTTGTTCGGGTCGGTTGCATCCGCTGTCGGTTTTTTGATGATGGGCACAACCTGACCTGTTTTTAGGCAGTCGGGCAGGGTCCCTTGGGTAAGTGAGGCATTTATTATCTCAGTCCAGATCGGAACTAGGGTATGGCTAATTACTCTTACGCACTTTGCCGGTAGAGGGTCTTGATAGTGGTTGTTCGGTCTGATTTCCATTAGCGTTTTGGTGATCTTATCTTGGTCATAAAGTTCGAATGTGTCCCACTTTGCCTTATTTTTTGTTTGGGGACTCTCTGTTGGCTCATTGGCCTCTTTTGTAGGTGAGGTAAGGGTCGAGATGTTAATTGCGGCAGTTGAGAGTTCCACTTCAAGCAGTTTAGTTTTCTCCGTGAAAAATGTAGAGAATTCCTCACAACTTAGGGGAGTTTTTGGATTCTCGTGAACTGTTTTAGCTAGCTTATTCGACTGTTGTTTTAAAATCTCAAAGAGTTTCCGAGGTCTGTTTGAGGCATTGTCAAGTTCGGCTTTTATAAAATCTTTTTTGGATTTAATTATCTTCTTATTATATTGGCTTCTGGTATTCCTGAGGGCTATCAGCTCGGGAGAGGAGGGATGTTGCCTCCATTTCCTTTCGACCATTCTCAATTTGCGCCTGTCCTCATTTAGTGACTCACTGAACCAAGGATTTTTAGGTTTCTCGGATACTCTTTTCAGTGTCTGTGGCATGGTGTCATTGACGATATTTCCTATTGAGGTTAAGTAGTGCTCCGTTAACTCGCTGACATTCAGTCTGTTGTTTGGTGGCTTCAAGACTTTCTCACATCTTTCCACCAATAGTTCAATATTAGCCTCTTTTGTGTCTCGGACCAGTTTTTTGACCTTGCGGGGTTGTATGGTCCTGCCCTTTTTCATTGTGGTTATCGCAAAAGTTATGGCGTGATGGTCGGACCAATCACACGGGTCAATAGCGAGAATTGAAGTCTCTTTATTCCTTAAAATAATCCAGTCTAAGGTCCCTCCTTGTGAGTGAGTGGGATGTGTGCAAGCTTGTGTAAGGTTTAGCTCGATGAGGAAGTCTTTAAGTGAGTTAACTAGTTTGTCATTGCCGTCCTCCCAGTGGAGGTTAAAGTCACCAAGGAATATATTGTGGGCATCAGGGTTAGAGTTGGTTGTTATGATCTCCATGAGTTGCTCTGAGAACTTTGCGTTATCTCCAGGAGGGTGGTAGAACGCATGCATGTTGCATCTTTGGTTGTTTGCTGATCTTATATTAAGACCAAGGTATTCACAAGACTCTAGGGGGTCAGATTGGAATTGGCTGACCTCAATCTCAGACCTGTGGATGCAAGCTATACCTCCTCCCACTTTCTTAGGTCTGTCTAATCTGTCAATGTTATATTGTGGAGGAACTAGGAGATCTAAATTAGGTGAGGATGATTCACTGAGCCAAGTTTCAGTAAGGAAGGCCAGGTCGATTTGCTTGTTAATGATGAGAGCAGCTATGTCAGATGCATGTTTCGTTGCCGAACGACAGTTTAGTAACAGGCATTTCAGGGGTTCGTGTGAGTTCGGGACGTTGCCATAATCAGATTCAGTTGCCGTTACCTGGATGTGTCGTAGGTTGTTGTGGATAGCTTTCCTGTCATTCTTTCTGGACGATCTATTAGAGTCAATAGGTACTAATTTGATGCTCTCCTCTCTTCCATGGACCGGTTGTTCATAAGATCTGAGCAAGGCCAAGGCTTCTTCATTTGATAAAGGATCGGTTCTGTTTGGTCTGTTGAGCCTGAGTACAACATTCTGGATGTGTGAGACTTTAGTGTGGGTCCCTAACGTCATCTCCCATATTTTTTCAATTGTCTGAGAGAATCCGCTGCGCTGAGCTTCCGCTGCGGGTCTCGTTGCTGTGGGCCCCGCCCACAGTCAGGCTGACTTTGCCTGGTTTTCGGGTCAGGCCGCAGCTGTGATTCTGGGGATTCCTTTGTGCAGGGGCAATACGGGGTAGGCTCCCATTTTCAATAAATATAAAAGAGAGTTGTGGGCTCCCGCTGGACTCCGCTCTTCTGGACGGCACTTAAACACGGGCTGGGCTCCCGCTAAGGCGATGAAAATGCGGGGTGGGCTCCAGCTCTGCTGGCAACACGGGGAATACCCATGCTGGGATTCCCTCCTCCATCCTCCAACAGTGGGCTGCAAAGCACGCACACTTCTCCTGACAAAGGGGTAGAAATATAGCGCTCCTCTTCTCTGGCAAGGCTGAAGTCTTTCTTCTTGGAGGATTCCAGCAATAAAACAATCTAGCGCCCACAAGGCGCTAAGGAGACCTGAAAGGTCCTTTGGGATCAAGGGGCATGGCGGGCACAGGACCCTCCAGCAGGGAGGTAAGCCCTCATTGCAGTTCCTCCTGGGCCCCAGAAGCAGCGCACCCCCAAGTCAGGAACAGCACCAAAAACATTGGGTCACAGCCCCTACATTTATACCAACATTTCCTTTGTCTGCAGAGCACAGGCCTAGGGGGACCAGCTAGAACTGTTTCTGGAGCACTCTGTTTACCAGTCTCCTCTTCCCTATTGTTAGGTGGGGCTTATCATCAGACACACCACAGAGGGGCGGAGCCAGCATTCACTAGGGCGGGTACAATCCTATCCAGGGACCAGGGACTTTCCCTCCCACTACTCAAAATGTAGATGTCCCATTCAGCCTAGCTCTGACTCACGCTGTCCCTTTCACTCAAAAGCCAGACATGCAATTCACATCAGGCAGGCAGACAAATAGGACACAGAAATGCCAACTTCTAAAGGTGGCATTTCTAAAATAGTTATAATAAATCTGCCCACATCATTGCGTAGCATTTATTATCACTATTCCAAACATACCAAACTTGACCATGCTGCGCCTCTCATATCAGGGATTACCACTCAAACACTTATCAGGGAATCACCAATGCATTGCTATGGGATGGTAGCCCCACAGTAGTAAGAAACAAAAAATGGCTGTTTGTCACTACCAGGACATGTCACACACTTCAGGTACTCGTCCTATCTTTATCTAAATGCACCCTGCCCACAGGGCTAGCTAGGGCCTACCTTAGGGATGACTGACATGCAGTAAAAGGGGGGTCACGGACATGGCACACACTTTAGGTGCCACGTTGCAGTGGCAGTAACACTGCGCACACAGGCCCTGCAATGGCAGGGGCCTGAGATAGGTTTGAAAGGCTACTTTGGTGGGTGGCGTAATCAGCGCTGCAAGCCCACCAGTAGCATTTAATTTACCATCCCTGGGTATATGAGATACCACTTTACAAAGGACTAACAGGTAAATTAAATAGGCCAAACAGGTGTAGACCAATCTTACCAAATGTAACACAGAGAGCACACACACTTTACACTGGACAGGAGTGCTAAAGTGCCCAGAGGCCTAAAATCACCAACACCATGTCAGAGACAAGGCTAGGAGAAAGGCAAAACATTTAGGGATGACCCTGCAAAAAGGGTCAAGTCCAACAGGTCCTATCAGTGGGTTGGTTTAGCCAGCTCTTACTCCAAAGGAGAGACAATCTCCATCTTGAATTTTAAAGTCGATTCAAACTGAAACGAGGGGGTGTTCTTCTCTGTGAGTAATTTTAAAGTGCAGTGCTTTGTGGGACAAAAATATACCACACTTTGGAAGAAGCTATCATGCTTTTGGGTGGTGCCCAGCACCTCACTGGACAGAGGTGCCCCCCAGCTTGTTGCCCCAGATCATTGAATGAATATGTTGGAGTTGCATGGCATCTTTGATTTTCTGCCTGAAGCTACAAGGAGAAAAAGAACTGTGCTGCTGGAACTCTGGTCTGCACCACACAGGATTGCTCCCTGACGGACTGCTCCTGTCACGCACTTGGAACTACAGCCCTGAGGACTTTTCCTTCTTCAAAAAGGATTAAGGAGTGGAATACCTGAAAGCAACTGGTCAACAGAGCTTCCCTGCATCATCTCCCTCAAGAAGACAACAGCCTGGAGTTCTTCCAGGGGACTTTTAAGGATTTGCCCATGTGCATTGTGGTATTGTAATCCCAAACTTTCAAGGAGAATCTCTGAGCTTCTAGACCCTTGGATTTGTTTTTGGACACTTTGAACCCCCAAGAGGAACTTCTGGAGGAAGTTGCAGAATTATGGAGACGTTTGGAACAGCTTTTGGAAAAAGCTCCATAAGTGGACCATCGAGAGACAGCTGACTACCTTCAACCGAGACCCAGCTTGGATTTCATTTTTCGTACTGCTGAAAGCTCTGGAGTTCAAGACTTCCAGGATTTGACCAGGAGCTCCTGCAGACCGTAGCAGACAAACCACCTGCGAATCTGGCCTGATGAAGTGCCTTGCTCGCTGTCGAAAGAAAATCCTCCAGAAAAAATTCTAAGTGCGAAAGTAACATTTTGACGAGGACCTCCTGCTTAGTGTACGGGGTTGGCCTCAAACTTTGACTTTATCCCAGTAAAGCATGACCAGATATCCCAAGTTGATGCTATATATTTTTAAGAACTGTAAAGTGTTTTATCTTTAAAAATTCTTATCTCCGTTCTCTAGATTGGATTATTGTCATTTTGAAGATAAAAATATTTCCTATTCTTATAAATTGGTGTAGGATTTTTATTGTGTGTTGAGTCTTAATTATTAAATGTATTGGTGCTTTTAAATGCCTTACATACCTGTCCCCTGAGTTAAGCCTACCTGCTTGCAGCCAGCTAACAAGGGTTGAGCCAGAGACTAATGTATTGAGACCTTGACTGGATATTATATTGCATTGGTGGCCTGCTTGCTAGTGGTAGGTGCATACTTACCCCTACTAATATTCCCCCTTCCAACAATATGTCTGTGCATGACATAGTTTCAGCCATGCCTGGCTAGTGTTTAATTGAAGTACGGGGAGTTTTACTCAGGGGGCTCTTTTTAAACATTTATAGGAACATTCGAAAAAAGAAATAGAAATTAAGGTAAAATAGACATTTTAATTAGAGCTACCCTGCCATCTAATTTTATTTGGGACGGAGTTCCCTTCTATCTAATAACCCCTTAATTTTCTTCAGCCTTACTAAATGGTTTAATTTATAACGCTGGGAGTAGCTATTTGTTGCAAAAATCCCCAAATAATGTATCAGATTTTAGGAGCAAGCTTACTGCTGGAAAAAAGCAAGGATATTGCTAACTGAAGTATTAAAAAGGAGCAGCTCAGTTTTATTCTGATTAATTCTATAACTCCCCAAACTTTTTAAATATGCTCAAACTCATTCAACACCCCCTGGACAATCTCACTTTCAGACTTCAGATATAAGATAATATCGTAAGGAAACACTTTTAATTTAGCAATCCTCAAATGGGGGCCTAAATCCCCTCATTATCCTGAATCCTGACATCCAAGGGCTCAATAAAATGGTAAGTAAAATTGTGGACAAAGGACACCAGTGGAGCATTCCACAATGTATACCTACTACTGCAGCAAGGCTGGAGTGTACAAAACCCTTCACTTATGCCCCTTGATATAAATTCTGGTGCATTAAAGTGAATTGATCAGGAAATCCAAACTTCTCAAGGCCAAAATGTTACCCTGGTTGAATGCTTTCCCTGCATCAACCATTATTACGGCTGATGAGTCTGATTAGCAGAGAAATAATCTAGCATATGGATTAAGAAGCCCGTATTTACAGACATCACACGCCTTGCTGAAAACCTCATCTGACCTATATGTATTAATGCCTGGGCAGCGGGAGGGATACGAATAGCACATATTGTCAAAGCTTGTAATCAGCATTCAATAAGCTAATCGGTTGGTATTAATTGACATCACTTGGATTCTTATCTTTTTTTAACAAGCTAACAAGCGTGCACTGCTTGAAGGATGAGGGACCCACCCTCGTTTGAAAAAAAAGAGCAAATCAGTCATAAAGTGTATAGGTTCACTTGCAAATGTTCGAAAAAACTCAGCCGGGAACCCATCATTGCCACATGCTTTTCCCACTAGGCATTGTGACAAGAGCTTCCTGCACCTCTGCCACTGACAATTTAGAGGTCATACTTTCTGCCTGTGAATTTGCCAATTGAGGCAGCCTGATGGATTGAACATTTTTGGATATGCTAGCCTGCAGAATCAAATATTTAGGTTCATACAAGATCAATAATGCTGAAGAAACATTTGGGACACTTCCGTCCTCTCTAATACTAACTCTCCAACAACTGGCTTCTGCAGCTCCCAACGAATGTGGCAGCGCGCCGAACCCACCTTAACCCATGTTGACCATGTAAGAAATCTCCCAATCTGACTCTCTTCGTATACTTGTTGCTGAAATTCCAAGGAGCTGTAAGATTTGGTCAATAATAAAGAAATCCCTATACTTTGCTTGGCTTTTTCAACATGGGTCTGTAGAGCAGGCTGAAAATCTTGAGGCCTATTCTTGACCTGAAGTGCCATATCGGCAGCCAATTGAGACTCAGCTATCCAATATGCATGCACTTTAGATTACTGAGCCTTATAAGTGATAACCTGACTCCGAGCTGTAGCCTTGAAGGCTTCCCATGCTGAAAAAATATACTGCACCCGTATTTGTGTGAAAGAGATCTTGAATAAACGTTCTCATTTCTTTAAACCACTCTTTGTTAGAAAAAAAGGTTCCTGTCCAGCTGCCACCGTGGCCTTTCCCCTCTAGTTGTATCAAAATCTATTATAATGGTGGCCAGCGAATGGTCAGAAAACGAGTTAGGTCAAATATCTAGGCTCACCCATTTAATGGAATGCAAAATTTTGAAAAAATCAATACAGCAAGCAGAATGAAAATGATGCGAGAAATAAGTATATTGTAACATGCCAGGATGGTCACTATGCCATGGATCAATAATTGAAAATCTTGCTTCAGCACGTCAAATCCTTTTTTAGTTTGGGTCTTCAATTGTTTTTTAGTTTTATTCGATGTATCCAATGCCAACTCCTGGATATGATTGAAATCACCCCCTAAGATTATTGGACCAACTTCTCTCATTTCAATATTGTAAATCTGTCATAATGTCTACTTTGTCAAAAATCGGGGCATAATATTTAAAGGATTTCCAGTTGCCCGAACTATCAGCCATAACCACCTTCCCTGGGACTCTCTAATTACATTGGTGACCAGCCAATCCAGCCCCCTACCTAATACAACGGGAACCCGTCTTACTGCCAGTCCAGCTGAAGCAAAATAAGCCTGCGAATAATGCTTTGCAATAAAAAGATCCAGGAAGTTTTTTTAAAATTGGGTCTTTTGTAAAAATTAGATTTCTGGGGGAAACAATGTCAAAAACCAAATTACCCTACATATATCTGATTGTTTGACATGCCATTAACATTGCAGTAGATCATTTAATTCTGACTTTAAGACCCGTTGCTTAACCACCTTTTACAGATTAATGCTTCTTCCATGTCACTAACTAACAAAGATTCAACTCTGGTCTCGAGTCTGCTCTTTTCCAATAAGAGTGCTCCCCACCCCTGCAACCACTTCTACGTCCCCAAATAGCCCAACAACGCCCTGACCCCTGCGAGAGGGGAATTGCCCACAACACCCCCCTCGTGGCTGCTCCAACCCCAAGGGGTGCCATTAAACTGCAACCTGGTGCACACGTGGCCCTCCCACCACTCACGCCAGGGCCCCCATATGTAACACTTTGACATCAGCACTATCTAGCAACTTATACCTTCTCAAACAACTGGCACAGGCATCTATTAGACTATACCTATCCAAATCATCAACATCATCAGCTTAGTGAGAATCATCAGAACTATAGCATGAAAACAAAAAGATACTCATAACCAATTAGAGATCTTCTGCAGGAGCTCCTGAGCCTCTGTTAAACTTGTGAACATATGGAGTTGCCCCTTTGCCAACACCTTCAGCTTATACTGTTGCGCAATAGTAGCCTGAAAACCCTGCGCCTTAAACAGATGCAGCTTTTTCACAAAGTCTTTTCGAGAGTTACAAAAGCCAACATGTCAGCATCATTTCAACAATGGGGTATTTCTGGTGTTGTAAACAGTTTTTTTCTCAATTGCTTTGGCCAATTTCTGCTATTTTCCTCAGGAATCGGAAAATTTTACAAACATAGTACATGGAAATTTAAAGTTTGGAAAGTGTTGTGCCCAAACCTGATGGGCGTGTGTAATAGTTAAATTACCTGAATGTTCTGACAGGACATGTGTCTTGATAAAAGAATCCTCCCGTTGAAGAACCTGTGGGTCCCCACATCTTCATGGGCCCCCACTTGTACGTATATTTGGGCGCTGTGAATGGTTTTCAAGCTCCTTACTTTTGTATTCCAACAAAGATCTTCGCTTTCTTTACTGTCTAACTTCTTCCTGCATTGAGGTGACTTGATCTTCCATTTTCAATATTCTGGACTCAGCTTCCTGCAACCTCTCTGGGAGTTGAGTCACAGTTTCTTAAATTTTAGATAGCCTCTGATGGAAAGGAAGGCTGCTATGTCAATAGCCTGTGAGACCTTAGGATATCTAATTTCATCTAGAATGATACTGAGCATAGTTTTTATGTCCCATTGTGCAGTGACCGCTTCGCCCCCTGATCTTGCTGCTGAACGTTCTTCCACTGCATCTCCTGGGGCTGGGATCTCACCCTCGGCTGTGATTGCGGCTGATTATTTGCATTGAGGATTGGATCTAAACAGGTAGAAAATGATACCTGGGGGATCAGTAACCTCCTCCTGCAACGAATCCAGGGGGCTGTGTTTCTACTAAAGCGCGTATAGCTGTGAACTGAGGTGCCACTAACAGTCTAGACGGTACTGCTTTCCTTTTTATGAACAAGAGGTAATCTTTAGCTTGGACCTGCTTCACGTCCACCTCAGCTGCATGGATTCTCAAAATCTCATTTTTTTCACTATTCTTATTATTCTCATTATTAAGAACATGAATTTTAAACCTTGCAGGGGAATTCATTGAATCCACTGAGATTTCTTCCATCTGCTCTAGATCTCACTTGCTGGCCCTATCCTGCTTTCCTTAGGAATGGTGGTTAGTTCTTCCTCTGAACTTACTGGGCTTGCTGCCATCCTAATCTCCTTTCTTATCTGTAAATTATGATTTGCCCTCGCAGTTGCGTTTTTTGGTTCTCAGGACCAGCGTTTCAAGCAGAGTCCAGATTTACTGCAGTGTTCCTGCTTTGAGATATTTTCTCATATTAATAGCACACTGCCTACAGTCATCGATGCAAAATGCTAAATGCAAAATGCTAAATGCTGACCAGTTGTTGAAAAAATAGACTCCCACAAACACAGTACAGTGTCACTTTGAGATACCTTAAGGCTCACAAAGGAAAAAATGCGAAACAGCATCCCTCTTCCGAGTACAATGCAAGCACCCCACACAGAAAACACATAAAGCACCTACTCCCCGGTGAAAGACCTAGAGGTTTGCCCTAGAAGGCCACTCCTCAGACCATAAGTCCACTGTAGGTAGTAGCAGTTGAATGTCACCACTGTAATTACCTCAATAAACAGCTCAAACCCCCAGGAATGTCCTGTGTGTGCCAAGCCCAAACAATCTATGGGTGCACAAATCCTTTATCCCAGATATATTGTGGGATACTGTAACTTTGTTTCAACTTTAGATTTTAGCCTTTGGATTGGTGCACTAAACTTTGTTCTCGATTTTATAACCTCTACCTTTTCCAGGGTATGGTGTTTTTGTGGTGCCAATTACGGGGCTCCTGAAGCTCAAAAGAAGTCCAAAGTTCAGAGAAATCGCTGTGCTCATTGGGAGTGGTTTTGTGCAGGTCTCCATGAAGTTGAGGAGAGTTGATAGTAGAGCTTCTTGTCTCTCGAGCGGTCCTCCTACCGCTCCCACTGCCGTTGCCGCTCTGACAGCATTCTCGGCCCACTAGGTAAGCTGGAAACCATGGGCGTGGTTTCTCTTAGACCTCCAGAAGAGTTGCGCAGGGAGCCTCTTGCTCTCTCGACCGATTCCACTGCTGCTACTTCTGCAACGACCACACCAGCAACAGTGTTCTCTGCATACGTAGCACTCTTGACATTCTTGGAAACCCGGGCGTAGTGCTCCTTGGTGCCTTAGCGATCGTAAAACGGAAACGGAAGCAGCATGGAGGTGAGAGGCCAACCACTGCTGAACAGTGGATCATGTGGGGTTCGCCCACCATCAACACCGAGCAGCGGCCTGTTTGTTATGTTGCCAAGCAGAGATAGATTGTAGAGAAGGTTGTCAGCTATCATGGAGTTAATCGCTATGTAGGGAATGTAGTGAGTGAGTTTTACAATTTACATACAATGGTAGAAATATGATCAAATTCTTCTTGGTCTGTGGCCTTTTTTGGGTTGTCAGTGTGGTGTATGTCACGCTCCTGATTGACTGAGGCTTCTGGTGAAGTAGGATAGGGACAATGCCTGGACAGAGGAGGATAAGTTAAGGATGTGGAGGTTTGGTCATGCATGTTTTCTTTAAAAGAGACTGTGAGTCAAGTTGCTTAACCAAGAATGCACCAGGGAACCCAATTCACAATCACTGAAGATTACAAATTCTGCTGTGGCAGTATTTATTTTCAGGTATTTAAGTGATGTGCAGTCTGTGTCCTGATCATTCGTGATGGAATATTTTCTAATATGTGCATCTTCTGTGGAGCCAAAGAACGCCAATGTTCCAAGGAGTTCCAGGTCAAACCTCCCATTTTCTGGATGTGACCCCTAATTTAGACCATGTTTGTCTACATTATGAAAACATAATTTTTCTTATTGTCTAATTATGAAGATTTAGTCCATTGGAGGACACATGAAGCATTCGAGATACTTTCTGAAAGCTCCTCAGTATAATCAAAAGCTTCATTGTCTCTGGGCTGGAAGTAATCTTTTCAAGTAGAGGGTTAGTGTGCCACTGATGAGCCCCCTGAACAAATCAAGTAAATAGGCAACTTAGGGTGCTCTACATTCATCTGCAAGGGAATAGCACACATGGAATGAGAGCAAGGTGAGAGGCTTGTATTGCATAAAGGGGGAGCTTCCTGCAAGCATCTGCATGTATGTTTTGAAAGAAGACATTTGTACCTTGCTACGAGAAGATTAGCACATGGTGGCATCTAGAACCTTGTTAAGATTTAAAGCCAACTGTGAGTTCTGTAGAACCAGCACCAAGTGACTTACAATCCCACTACTAATTGTGATGCTTTCCAATATGATCCCAAATTAATGTCCTTTGTTCAGTTGAAGCCAACATCGCAAATAACTATTTAACTTTATTTTATTTATTTATTTATTTTTTAATTCAATTTATATAGCGCGTTATCACCAATAGGTCTCTAAGCGCTTGTACTTGGAAAGACCGAACATTACAAAAACAGGCAGCCAGATTATAGCACGCCCCATGCATCTTGAAAGAGCACCGTTTTTAACATCCGCCTAAACGGCAGTAGATTAGACTCCTTCCGAAGGCAGAATGGCAGTTTGTTCCAAGCTACCGGAAGAATGGTTGAAAAGGCACGTCCACCCAGGGTGGACAGGTGGTAGCGAGGGCTAACCAAAAGAGTATCTTCAGACGAGCGCAAAGTTCTCCTAGGGGTGTACTTCAACAATCTGGCTTTGATGTAACTAGGCGCATTGCCATAAACTGCCTTATGCGCAATGCATAGACCTTTAAATATTATCCTCTGCCTAATGGGGAGCCAATGCAGTTGACACAGGAGAGGAGAGGCATGTGTGCTCCTGGATTTAAAAAAAAATCAATCTAGGGGCATCATTCATGACTATTTGCAGTCTTGAGAGTTGTTGCTGGGGAAGCCCGACATAGAGGGCATTCCCGTAATCCAAACGTCCTAGGATCATTGCAGACACAACCCTCCTTAAGGTAGAAAAGGACAACAGTTGGGAAATTTTTCACAGTTGCCTAAGGAGGCCGACGTATGTGCCCACCACAGAAGACACTTGCTTCTTCATAGACAGGTTACCATCAATGTGGATGCCCAGACTTTTCACCGCGACTGCTGGTACTGGAGTCCTACCCAACTCCACGGGTTGCCCAAGATGGTAATAGGCAACACTTCGGTTTACTCTGGATTAATCTTCAGGGAGTTGGTGGACATCCAGTTACTCGTAAACTTTAAGATGTTTTGCAGCCTGGCTTGGGCTCCTGGTGAATCCTCAATTTGGATGATAATCTGTGTGTCGTCAGTATAGTTATATATCTGACAATCCATCGGATTGAGAGCTGAAATCAATGGCTGCAAATATATGTTAAAAAGGAGTGGTGAAAGAGCAGAGCCTTGCGGAACTCCACAGGTTATGGCCGCTGCTGTGGATACTAGGTCTGACAGCTGAACCCTCTGCGATCTTCCCTGCAGGAATGAAGTTAGCCAGCCTAGTGCGGTTCCCCCAATGCCCAGATCTCTCAGACGCTTCAACAATAGATTATGACACACCGTGTCAAAAGCGGCGGAGAGATCTAAGAGCACCAGGGCCCCGGGGATCTTCTTGCCAGCTCTGCATCTTGATTCATCCAAAATGGATAGCCTTACCAGCTCCGTGCTGTGATGTTTCCGAAAGCCAGCCTGATTTTTCTGTAACAGATCATTAATCTCCAGATGTTTCGAGAGATGCGTCAGAACATGCTGCTCAACCACCTTAGCTAAAAAGGGTAGTTGGGAGATGGGCCTAACGTTCTTTAAATTTTTAACATCCGCCCCTGGCTTCTTAAGAAGCGGAATCAGCCGGGCCTCTTTGAAGGAAGTTGGGACTTGTCCCGTCTCCAAGGACCTATTTAGGAGGATAAGGACGTCCTCCTCAATGCGAGCCTCCTCATAGCGAGCTTAAAGACACTGGGAGGGCAGGGATCCACCTGAGAGCCTGACTTCACTCTCTCCACCAAACTAACTAACATCTCCTTCATAATCAAGGGTGATGTATTTTCTAATAGCTCCACTTATTCACAATTAATTCCAACAGATATGGTGCTGCAAAACATTTGCTCTGTCGCACAGAGATATCTATGTCCAAGAAAGCGCATGAGGACAATCCTGCCCATACAAAGAGGGCCAAGAAAATCTTAAACCGTGGAGGACTAGCAGGGGCGGCTCTAGGCTCATGGCGGCCCTGGGCAGGGAGAGTAGGTAGGGGTCCCGGGAAGAGGGGGTCCGGGCGGGGCCCCGGAAGAGGGGGGGGGGGTTCAGGGTGTTTGGAAGTGGAACAGAGCCCGAGGCCACCAAATCCCTGCCAGGGGCCGCCACGCAAATATGTATCCATCCTCAGAGGATTGTTATATTGAGGATATATTATTGTGGTGGCCCCTAAGGTTTGGCAGCCCTGTGCAGGTGCACAGCTTGCACATGCCTAAGGCCGCCCCTGGGACCAGTGGCCCGAAGAAACACCAGCTTCAATTTAACAAAATGAAATTTCAGTACTGATGCCTTGAAAAAAAAGTCTGCTAAATTAGGAGATAAATCCATACAGCAGAAATTATTTTTCTGATGGACTTTATCTCCTGAAAAAAAAATAAAGCATAACGTGATACCACAAATATTCAGTGGTTTGCACATTTTTTTCCTGCTCAGTTACCACTGGCTGTTTACTGCCAGCAACAGGAAACACTGTCTGAAATGTAATATGAGTGTAGAGTATCTGTCTGTTTTTTCCACGGAGCCTTAAATCAACCCCAATGGCAAAACGGTAGTAATAGGGTTTCAAAATATATTTACAGTTCGCACACAGGTCTAAAAGACCCTCATAACCTAAATTCATATTACTTGAAAAGACGCTGGTAGTGGGGAGACTTCTACTGGCACGCTTCCCTTTCAGGTGTACTTTGAAAATAATGTGATGGCAAAAAAAAGGGTTAATTGAACCATAATTCTGAATTCAAAACAGTGCCAAAAAACAAAGATTTCAAAAATGCATCTCTAAGTCAATTGAAATGTAGGAATCGAAAACGGACACCAATCACAGCACTACTAGAAGTAAGAACTTCAAAGAACTGAAAATAGTCGTTACATCTCTTGAAGGAGGCAGCCAGTTTGATCTCTTACTGTAAAGGAGAAAAAAAACATATATCCCACTGGCAGAGATTCTTTATTTCGCTTGGAGCTACCGTGCCTTTGGGATTACTGAAGTACATGTTTAGGTCTGGCCCATTAAAGTGCTTTAGCTGTCTTGCAGACTGTTGTTTTCCCAAAAATGTCATACACAATATACACACTTAGAAGGGCTTTTGGTCAGCAGACTTTTTCCATTCGTCTGTTAAACTAGCATTCGCATTTTACTTTCACCCACCACAGCACAGTGGAGTCCCTGGGGAGGTGTGGGGGGTCTGGTGGGGCCCGTGCACCATCTGTAAATGTCCTGCCCCAACCTTGTGCCCCGCCACCGGTAGCGTTTCTGTAGTTTTTTCATGCAACACATTACTCATCTATGCTGAGTATTGTGAAAATAGTCGCTCATGGGTAGCTGTTTGATTTCAGGTTGTGGGTTGGCCATGACTGAGAGCTGGGGAGCTCAGGCCGAATGCAATTAGCTACAGTGCCTGCCAGTGGGTCATTAAGGGGTACAGAATACATGCTCATCCAATCCTTGTCCTCTTTACAAAGCACACACAGCAATGGACAGCAATTGTGTTTGTGATTATTTTTTTAAAAGTTGTGAAGAAGGTGCACAGCTGTCAAAATATTGACAAGGTGAAAGTTAAAGAAAATGCAATGCCTACAGGTGAGTGGGTGCATTGTGTGTGAAGGTATTGGTGAAAAGGAGATGCAAAGAAGTATGAGGAGGAGAGAGTTAAAACAAGCATTTGCGATGCAATCGGTCTTGCATTTGGGATCTTATATGTATTTAGCTATACAGCACATTAGCCTGGGTGTATATCATCTACTATTCTTTAACATGGAGGTAAAGTAAGCACCATACTGTGTGACATGCCATGTATGGGAACCAATGGAGTGAATTATTGCCTTTCAGCTGGAAATGGTATAGTCCAAAGCTCAGTTTTTAATGTAAAATCATGGCCTTTGGTGGTCAGATCACTGAAAATACAAGATTTGAAAAAAATATTATCATCTACGGGTGCTTGTGGAAGACAATTTCTATGGACTGGAATCTAGAGAATGCTAAAGTGATTCTGGTAATTTACTGACCTCTGCTGGTCGTTTTCTCTCAAGAAAGTTAAATAGAGACAGTTGCCCGAACAATTAAACAATAAATTTCCTCAGCTGGAAGCAATTCTGGTATTTTACTGACCTCTTCTGGTCGTTTTCTATCAAGACAGTTAAATAGAGACAGGTGAACGGAAAAACAAGTCCTAGGGCTGATCTCCAGAGCCCACAAAGTACATACAAATATAAGAATATACCAAAGTATATACAAGAGGTCTCGAATGCTAGACCTAAAAAGAAGAAGATGCACTAGTTGCTCTTCCCTAGCACATGGTTACACTAATCTGCCAAGTCTTTTTTTGACATTTTGTATAATTCAATAGCTTTTAGCCTTGATGTTTTAGTGATTCCTTCTACCTCAAAGTTACTTTTTCTTCATTATTTATTTTCCTTTTACAAGGCAAGACACTTGCCTTTTACAAATGCAGGTTATGCCTATACTCGATCATGCCTTCCTTCCACAGCAATGCATATAAAACTACCCATCACTTTTCATTTTCACAGAGTTAGAAATTATCGTTTTTTACTTTGGTTAAACACTTATGTCTTATTTCCGCATGATACAAAGGAACGGGTCTTTTGAAAAGTGGATGAAATGATGGTGGATCCACATGTACAAACAGATGCATTGTCAGAGATCTTAAGATCGGTAAGGGTGTTTCTGCAGCATAAAGTAACCTCTGTATTGGTAAGCATGCACTTACAAACATTAACATCACATTACTTTATCCAATCTACTAATAAAAACGACATTGAACAGTATAATTTGTGATGATCTAATGTTTAAGAATCCACTAACAAATATTTAAAGTTAAGAGAAAAAACTGGGCAGACACATAATCAACTATTTCAGATCGACTTGCGGGACGTATTTTATAAAAACCTCAGATTTTTTCTACATTCGCTGGATTTTCTAATAACCACATATACCAGAATCGTATTTTGCATGCTAAAAGCTGGAAAATGAAGAGTGAAAAATGATCTCTTGTTAGCGCATGGATTAAGCAAAACACATGGTTGCTATTATGACTCAGCATTAGCATACCTCAAAAGTTCCTTGTCTTTTACTCAAACACTGCCAAAGCTAATAGGTCTGGCTTCCAAAGGAAAGTGATTCTTTAATCTCTGGTGTGCTTAGTTACTCCACGAGTCATCATAAATGCACTCTGTTATTTATCAAAGCACCTTTGCATGTATTAATTGATCTGCTGACTGATTTTTGCATTCACCCAGTTACCCTTCCACAATAAGACACAGAAACTCAACAATATAAAAGATAAATTAAATTAAAAAAAGTAAAAAACTGGAGGGCCAGTTGCACACACTGGGATGGTAAAAAAGTGCAATGGCACATTGGCCTCTTCATAGTGCTTTTTTTCTAATGGCGGGTGGTGGGGAAGGTTAAAAGCAACACAGACATGGGAGGGTGCGAAGGGTTATAAACAACAGGGAAAAGAGGGATCGGAAGGGTTAAAAGCAGCATGGACAAGTAGGGTACCTGTGGTTAAAACCAAGATGAACAAATGAGCTGGAGGGTGTAAACGCAACACAGATAATGGGTGAAAGAGGTTAAAAGCAACATGGAAAAGTGGGGTTGGCGGGGTTAAAAGCAACATGGACAATGGAGGTGGGAGAGGTTAAAAGCAACAGAGACAACAAGCAGGGAGAAGGGTTAAAAGCAACAAGCACAACGGGGAGGGAATGGAGTTTAAAGTAACACAAACAATGGGGTAGAGGTTTAAACACAATACAGACACCATGGAAGAAGGGTATTTAAAAGCAACATGGACGATGGAGGGTGAGAGGGAATTAAAAGCAACATAGAGAATGGGGGTTAAGGAGGTTAAAATCAAAACAAGAACAACGGGAGAGGGGGGAGATTAAAAGTAACCCAGAAAATGATGGAAGAAAGGGGGTTAAAAGCAGCATGGAAAACAAAAGGAGAGGGAGGTTGTTAAAGCATGCAACATGGACACTGGTGGGTGGAAGAGAAGAAGCAACAGGACATGAAGAAGAAAGAAAAAGAAAAATATGTCCTCAATCACAGAGCGAGCAGTGGACGGACACTAAACAAGATGAAACAATCAATACTCAGTCATACACTGCACGAAAGAAGAGGAAGCGAAGCCAGCGCCTGACCAATTAGGAGGCTGCGAATAGGAGTGACAATTAAGCCAATGACTACTAGGCAATGGGTGGGCTCCAAGTCTCTTATTGCATACAATATCTCTAGCAAGCAACAGTGCATGCGCACCTTCTTAGACGAGACATAAAAAGAATCCAACCCTCCCCAGCTGTTGAATAGCGTTTTAAGACCCTAGTGTAATTTTCCCGATTCATGCCTTTATATAGGTATAATTCACATTACCCTTATATAGGCATAGATATCATAACCATATTTAAACATAACCCATCCAGTCCAAATACAGGCATGGCTACTTCCACTAGTTCCAAAAAGCCACAACGATTTCTTGGAAAACTCGGCTTCAGCAGTCAGAGAACTACCATTCACTTGGGATTCCTTGATGATGTTATTATGTCCAGCTTTATGTCACACTAGGCACCGTCAAGGTATAAATATGCCCACACTTGCCCTACCAAACACACGAGGGTTTGGATCAGTTTGACTATCTACTTGCCCAACGCACCTCGCTACAGCAAGTGCCGAAGGAAGCCGACCCTCCAGCTGACGCACTGACAGAGAGGCTGCCTTTCTCTCGCTGAGAATCCAGCTCCAGTGTTTCCAAGCTCCCCTCGCGGGATTTTGGGAAATCGAGTTCCGAGACAGAGATACCAGACCTCCAGACCTCTAAAACCAAGGTATGGAGCTGATGAGACCCTAAGAGAAATCTTGGATAGATTTTTGGCAAAGATACTAAACCCATACTTACTTCTTCCCTCGTACTAGACTTAGGTTAGGTACATTGGGGTAGGCGTATTTTAGAAGCACCAGTTGAGTTCTTTTAGTCTTTGTTATTTATGTATGTATTTTATGGCTTAGAAACCATACCATGCTTTTACAGTATTATTATATAATACTCTTCTTGCTGTACGCATTATACTTTACAGCCAGTATTACGATTGAAGCAGTTCATTTCTTTTGCATGAGAAAGAAGACTGTTCAATAAATACTTTTATTGAAAACGCCCGTCTCTCTATTTCTCTGCACCTCTGGTGAAACAAAGCATGCACGATTGACTGAGTGAAATATCTATCTATTGTTTCCACGACTCTGAAGATCAATTTTATTTTGGGGAAACAAAGTTGTCACGATTATGCGGGTGTCAGTAAAGAAACCATTCCTTTGTGTTCAAGAAAGTTTCTAGTGACATCTGAGCTAGGTGGCACTCACAATTATGTCTAATATATTCGATAGAGACCAAGTCGACCTAAGTCCTATGTTACATCTATGGGATATATTATTCTAATGCGCAGAGCCTATTGGGAATATAGGAACTACACTACATGGCGCCCAACGTTTGGTAAGGCACTAAATTAATACTAGATACTAGAGTAACTCAGTTGTGCTCTTCACAGAGACCCATTTTTCCCATAAAATACACCAATAGACATCTGAAGTGGGTTAAAGGATAAAAAATCTGCCATTACTGAGTAGGACGAAAATCCTATGTATTAGTTTTTTGGTTTGTTCAACATTGAAGGGTACAGTTCCAAAATATTGTGCACCTTATCTTTGTTTCCTAGAAACTTGCTCTGTAAACTTTCAGTCAATAAAATGAGTGACAACAAGAACGGGGGAACTGCAAGGACTGCAGCCCAATCGGGTTTAGACGTTACAGATTTCCAACAAAATGTCCCAGATGCAATAATCATCCCGGAAAGCTTAAGGAAAACCATCACTATAAAGCTTATAACAAATGGCCTATCATCAAGAGGTTGTAGGGTAATTTTTGTCATAGAGGCACATGAATATCGGCAGACAGAGGTATTCTATTCATGGATTGTCTTCCCTGAAGCAAATCCAGTAACAAATGTGTTCCACTTCTACAAAGTAGAGGAACCTCCAACGGAATACGTTCCTTTTGAGGACATTGAAATTCCATTCACATACAAAGAGCATGCGCTCTGGCTTAAAGGCGCCCTACAACATCAAAATCACATCACCAGGCTCGGTCCACTAGGTAGACCAGGAGCAACATGGCCGGTACTAGCCAGCTACACACCACATCCTGCCATTTTAGAAATCTCAGGTTCAGAACTATTAGTTCAACTAAAACAATTAATAAAAATACAATTGGTTCAATACGTCATGCAGACTCTAACAGTCCAACCTCCTATAAGGATTCCACAGCAAACCCCTCATCAGGGCAACACAAATAAAATTACACCACAGACTATACAATCAGTAATTGGTACATTGCCCGCAAAACAGGAACAAATTTCATTCTGGTTATCTCAAAAAATTACTCAAATAGAGGCAGTATTTCCAGATAGTACACCTCATGAGAAACACAGAATTTTAACAATCTGTTTACCAATAGGGATCGCACCACACCTGGAGGACTGAGACACTTGGTGTACAGTCTTTGCTGCAATCTACACAAAAACTCATGGTGTTCCGTCTATGGCAGTAATACCAGACGTCCTGAAACAAATTCAAAATGAATACAGGGCAGAGCCTGCTTTAAATCTGGGTATGAAATTACTTACAAATTTCAAACAGGTCTCAGCTATAATATTAGTTAATATTAAAGGTGAAGCAGCATCCGTGGTGATATGCCAACAATTAAAATAACTTGATGTAACTGAGCAACCATATGAACTGGCCAGAATAATAGAAAAATCCTATGAAGAACTAGGTAGAGATAGTTTTGGTGGGAAACCAGTATAGCCCCAACTAACAGAAAATCCTGAAATGGTTTTCATTAAAAACACTCTCACTACTCCAAAAAATAAGTGGGAAAATACTAGACACACACTTCCTAAAGAGAATCGTTCTCAATCCAGAGGCAGGTCTCCTCAAAAGGAGCCTTCTGAAAAGAAGTACAACCTCAGGAATAGGGATAATTTGAGAAAACCTGATAGATATCAAGATACTGATACACGTTCCTTCCATAGCTTTCAGACTTCCTTACAGAAATCGGAAAGAAGAGGATGGTCAGAACACAAGGAAGAACGCGTAAAGTCCAAAGACGATCAACACGTTCCAAAAAATAAGAAAACCCAATTCACCAAAAAGAAGGTAGCAGGTCTAAAAATCAGACATGCCGAGGATCTTGAGGACACAACTCAAGAACGGGGAGTCGGTGCAGACAATGCTGGACAGCGCAGCAGAAGTTACCATAGCTCGCAAGATCCAGAAGGATCATCTGGAGACAGTGGAATTGAATGAGTAAATTCAAGTTGAAACTGCTGATACCAATGTTAGTGTACCCCATAAATTACATGAAGTAACACTCCGAATGGAGGGGGACATAACTAGGAAAATTGGAGCACTCTTTTGGGAGAAGTTCTCTAAGGGTTATGACATTCTTCTAGCTGAAAAAGACTGGCCACCAAAATTTGTCAGGGAATGCACACATGGCGAAGAGATCATTATGCCAGCCTTCTCCAATCATATTCTGATTCATAAGAAATACACCTATGCCAGAAAATGGGCAGTAGCCCAGGCTCCAGAATTATATAAAAATCATGTGGGATGGGATGAGGATTCTTCTCACCATAAAATCCTGTTAAAAAATCAACCAACTGCACAAAGGCAGCACCCAGTTAAGCAAGAAGCTAAAAAACAGGTCAGGGAGATCTTAGATCAACTTGAATACCAAGGGGTGATTGAAACTTGCACCTCGTCAATGAACAATCCTTTGTTTCCTGTTTCCAGACCAGACAATACCTATCGTCTAGTTTTGGACTACAGACATTTAAACTCTTATTGCAAAACCTTTGCAGTACAAAATGCACACAGTGCAGCACTGATGAATAACATCGTGTGCAAAAAATATAAAACTACATTAGATATTTAAAACGGTTCCTTCTGTCAAAATATCGCACCTGAAAGCAGGTACTTGACCACTTTCTCAATTATGGGGCCACATCGTCACTTCTGTCGTCTCCCCCAGGGATTCAAGAATAGTCCAGGGTTATTTTCAGCCAGAGTAACAGAGTTACTACAAATGTATGACGATGAGGCATTATCTTATGTCGATGACATCTATCTAACAGACGATGACTTGGACAGGCACTTGAACAGAGTGAACACCATAATATTTGGTTTCGCATCTGAAGGGTACAAATTCAACTTTAAAAAATCAAAAATTGACCACCTCAACGTCCTATTTTTAGGATACGAACTTTCAAGTGAAGGCAAAAAGCTGGCAGCGAACTGTCTAGAAAAATGTGCGCTGCTCCAACCTCCAAAAACGCTGAAAAAATTACAGTCAATTCTAGGTTTCCTGAAATTTGTTTTCAAAAAAAAATTCTAGGTTTCCTAAATTTCGTAAGAATTTACATTCTAAATTACGCAGAAAGGGTTAAACCTCTCTATGAATTAATGAAACCTGATTTTGAAACAACAAATTGGACTCAAAAACACACAGAAATTTTCCTTTCAGTGCAAACAAACATGTTGGCAACTTCACATTTATAGGCACGCGTAAACGTACGCAACCTTGTAATCCGAATCATCCCAGGGAGATGCGGATTTACGTACTTAACCTTTAATGAAGGTGAAAAACCACCAATTGCTTACAAATCACACTTGTACACACAAGCTAAAATGAAATTCACCTCAACAGAAAAAAATTCTGACAGCGGTTCAAACTGCAGTAGCAAAAGAGAGAGCCCTCGCACAGGGAAAACGCATAAAGGTCGTTACTCCTGTACCTGCCTTAGAGGCAGTGACAAAAGCAAGCATTCCTAATGCAAAGGCTTTACATCCGAGATGGATACAATGTTTTAACTCTCTTGCTGCAACAGACGTTGAATACGTTTTTGACCCTTATTTGAAAACTCAAGCATTTCTACAAAACGAACAAGGATGTCCTCTGCCCACTGAGATACTACCTCTAGAACAATACGAATGTCTAATTTTTACAGACAGATCAGCACAGCCCGCAATTGGGGGTAAACAAGCTTATAGTGCTGCGTGCGCGATTGTTAAAGGTCGCTGGCGCGATGGAAAATTCAGACCTATGGTCACAAAAACTCAATCCCTAGGAGATTGTACAGCTCAGCAAGCTGAACTACAGGCTTTCAAGATGGCGCTGGAAAATACTGATCGCAAATTCCCCACATTCATAGTGTGCGATTCATATTACTGCGTCCAGTCTTATAATGAATACTTGCCGAACTGGGTTCAAAACGGTTTCAAAGATGCAAAAGGTGGCACAATCAAGCATGAGTTGCTTTGGGAACAAGTAGTTTAATTACAGAAAGAATTACAAAAGACTCACGTGATTCATACACTGAGTCATCAGCGTGATGGCGTTCACGTTGAAGGGAATTCATTGGTTGATGAAGCTGCAAAGGCAGCTGTGCAAATAGCTTCTGTAGCTGCAATCACTCGTTCAAAAACAAAAATAGATGGCGAAACAATGCTAGCTGTCGATGCCACAGGCAAAGGCAGCGGAGCGGCGTTACCTCTAAACTATCCACTCGAATATGCATACATAATTGATGCCAACTCAGTCCCTTTTGCTCAAATCCCTGGAGTGGGGGATAGAGTAATCCCAAACAGAGGCGTAGAGGAGCTTTGATACAAGAAGCAGATATGGGAGAGGATCTGATACATCAAGGGATCTCTAAATCATTATGGAATTAAAAGAGAAGTACTTTTCACGAGTTTGCAATTAATTGCCATGACTGCAATAGAGATCGCAGCAAGGAACGCCGCCAGATACCTGACTACAGTGCAGCATGCCCAGTACAGACACCATTGTTAGACAGCATTAGGCTTTCTACACACAGATGTGACTATGGACGAATGCAGTTCAACAACTATTAGGAAAGATTAATTTGGATGTGGCCTCAGTGCTTGGCTGACGCCCGAACTGTTATAAAAGATTTTTGAGTCTTTATCGGCACATACGCAATCGGCACGCTACATTCTGACCAGGGTCCTGCGTTCAGCTCTCGAGCTTACAAAGAGGCCATGGCCAATCTGGGCGTTGCATTGCTGTACTCAAGTCTATTCCATCTTGAGGAAAATTCGGTAGTGGAAAGAAAAAAATGGGACATAAAGCAATATATAACAGCTAGGGTATTAGGCTCGGGTGACGGGTGGGTCAAACATCTAATAAGTGTCCAACATACTTTAAACAATCCGCCAAGAAATTCTCTGGGTGGAATCACTCCATATGAAATCCTTTTTGGTACTAGAATGATTGTCGAAGACCTCGATCATCATACTTCAGTGGTAGAACAAAAACCCTTTGATATCAAAGACTGTTTGGCTGTTTTACAGGACTTAAATGAAACAAGAAGAAGTCTAAGCAACACATTACAGAAGTCAACGACCACTGAAGAAAAACCCTGTCCCAGCAAGGCCTGTCTGGATACCAAAGATTGGGGATCTAGTCAGAGAGAAGATCGCGGACAAGAAGGAATTTGTGCCTTCATACAGAAAACCAGTACCTGTGCTAGCAATCCACGGATCAAGAACAGTGTTACTGCTGCCCCTTGCTGGAAGAAAGGAGAACCGGTTCGTATCAATTGACCTGGTGAAACCACACCATGTGGCCGATAATAAGTAGAAGGCCCAGTGGACTCCAAAGATGTAGCAGACGACCGAATCGTGCTACTATCCAAGAGGTTCAAACTGAGAGACTCATCACCTTTGAGGAATCTGCAGTGTAAAAAAGAAGGACAATGCAACAAAGCCATGGAACTTGTGCGTCTAGAAATCCAAATAACAGTTTGTCAAGACACCTCTGTCTACAATGAAATAGCCTCATACTATGCTAATATGACAAGGGACCAAGCTGCTCTAGCGACTTCAAGTAATCCGGATGCAATACCAACAATTGACAGGACTGCCATTGGCAATTTAATCAATTTTGATACGTTTTCTGAGGATCCCAGTGAACCCGAAACAACGGCAGCAAATAAAACCTTTAAAGACAAAGTACCAGCACTTTTTCAGCAACTAGAAAAGATTTATCTTGTTTCACCATGGGTTGAATTTTGGATTGTGTTAGGTGTACTTTTTCTCCTACTTTGGCTTATTCTTGTATTAAGTTTGGGAAAGCTGATAGATGGAAAATATAGTAAAATGGACACAGCAAGTAAGAAAATCAACTTGCTCCTGAAGCCACACAAATCATCTGATCGTAAACAAAGAGACCTGTCATCAGTGAACATCACAGCCGTTCTTATACCTGGTGGTATAGCTTGGGACAGAACTGATTATGACATTTATGGTCCGGCCGAGCTGTTGAAGATTCCACACCAATTTAAGGTTTCCTTGAGTGACTTTGTTTCACCCAGCACATTTTCTGATGATTGGGACTTTGAGACTGTTAATAAAATGATGTCAGATTTAGAAATGTCTGCAAAAGTCACAAACCATGAATATTTAGAAGGTTCATCAGATTATGAATAAATGTATTGTTACAATCACTAAGGTCATCATTACTTGCACAAATCTGCAAACCCTAGAAATGTTTATACTTATAATCAATGGGAACATTGTCCATCGCCACCAAAGGGTAGCTCAAAAACATTTTATGAAAAATTCCCATACTTCTCAGGTTTTAATACCACAAATCCGGAACCATTTTATTTCAAAAATGTTAATAAGACAGGAATGAAAAGTATGTTAACAAACACAAAGCAAATTTATTCAGCAACCTTTTATGCCCAGCTGTCCTCTTTAGGCTTTGACTTTTGGAGTGACAACATAGTAACAAAAACTGTCTGGGGCTCAAAAGACTGGCAAATTAAGGGATTAGAAGCTTTATTTCGAGCCTGTACTATTCCTGAACAAATAATGTTTTTGAATGACACTGTGCAACAAACATCCTGTCCTGGACAGGCCAAGATAAAAGATTTAAACAAACAGTCCATACCTGTACCTACAGCTGATAGTAAAAACACTTCAGAGGGAGGGGTCGACGTAAAAACTATTTTATTAAAAAACAGAACTGATCCTGATTGGAAAAAATGGTTAATCTAGCCCACAGACACGAATATCTGTCAAGATAGATTCCTGAACAAGATACAAGGGTTTACAGTAACTAGGCCAGACCCAAGATATGTCCAGAGATAACATTTAGGGATAGTAACAACATACAGTGTAGGAAAACTATGCCTCGAATGGCTACAAAAATCTACACCTACAGAGGTTAAACAACACTTAACTTTACTCAAAGATCGCGTTGATTTGAGAGACTTCTTATTAGGGCCTCATAAACAACGTAATAAACGTTTCATATATGGCGGTATTTATGCTGATTATAATGAAGCATGGAAAGTTCCGAAAATGGAAACTGCAGAACGAATATGAGAAATTGATCATATTAATTTAGAGAAAGTTCTCTCTGTAGTTGACAATGGGTTAACAACTCTGTCATCCAGAATGTATTCTTTGGACACAATTGTATCATCTGCCATAGACATAACAGGACTTGCTCATGTTACAACATGGACAGTCTCAATTGCTTTCTATAACGCTGCTAGGCTGGACGTTACAAAATCTTTGTTCAGGCTATATGCCTTGGAATCTGATCAACACCATGTCATTGTTTACTGGATTTAACCTTACAGATAAACAAATCTCATTGGCACAAAGGGGAGCAGACTATACGGTGCTGAGCATTGAAAAACTGGAAAGATTTCCATTGACTGTTTCTGAGAAACCAGCCATAGCATGGATAATACATGGCACCATTACGTTGCCAGTGACGATTTCCCAGTTTCAGTATTGCTTGAAATACATACCAGCAGGCCTATATGAAAGGTTGAGTAAAGAATACATGAAGTCAACCTGGGATTTACCATATACACACAAATGTTGGAGTGGGGGAAAATAGGTATTTCTTAGTGGTACACAATGTAACAGAAAACTAAGCGGTACACTTTTATGTCAGTGTATTAATTTACACGAAGCCTGTGATGGTTCTTCGACCAACTTATCCTGCCTCCTGCAAGGTTCTCCGGCAGCAGTGAAAGATCCAATTTTTAGGCAGCTTTCCAATGGGAGCTACATAATGTTGAATGATCACAGCTGTTGTGAAATGATGCCAGGAATTACCTATCTCGTAAGTGTGTCAGCCAGGGTCACTTGTTGTATGCAAGTATTGTTTCCTAAAGCAAAGACAGACGGGGAGTCGCCATTATGGCCTTCACTGAACATCTCTTCTATTCGAATTCATACTTTAAGCAGAATGAAAGCCACTCTTTTACAAAAAACTGTGCCACTGACCTTGTCCAAAGAGACATATGATCTGCAAGTTGCAAAGTCCTCTGCGGAGATACATGCCTTATTGTCAACACACTGCCCCATACATTTCGCAGAAATGTTAGGTCGTATCTTAAACATGTCTGATACCAGTGGTATTGTCCATGTATTTAAGATGATTTTTTCGGGACTGTTAGCACCCTTTGAAGCAGTCCTGAGCATATTTCCAAACTTTGTGCACGCAGTGTTTGGCGGACTGCCTCTCAATTTGGGACTCGCAGCAGGAATTTTATTTTTACTACTTCTGCTTCAATATGGCAAGCCAATCCATCAACGACGCCCAGATTACCATCGAGAACACTCTCCTGGCAATGAAGTGCCGTGAGCGCATAATCCAAATTTTTGGCTTTGCTCGTTTAAGAGATCTGAATACCAAATGGTTTCTTTCATTCAGACCAATCTGGCAAGATTGCATCTTACCTGTTCTACGATGCCTGCTATGTGGAGAAGAATGCATGCTAGACATCTGTCTAACACTTCCATCAGCACTGCCAACGGATGTTGACGCTTTGTTTGGTTCAGTACCGGCTCATGCATTGTGTTGTCCCCAACGGCTACCTATCCTGATGACGCCATTCATGGAGGTCTCACCAGCACAACAAGCTGACAGTGAGATACGTGGACCAACAGGCAAACAGGTACCCTCTACTGTGAACAATGCTAATGCAGCTGACGCTGATGCTTCTTATCTGTGTACAATTGATCTGCTTAATGAGGTAATCCAACTTTCACCTACAGTAGTAGACACATTCTTTTCAAATTTAGAAGACTTGATGTTTTCTCCTAACAGCGAGAATGACTTTTGAAATTAGCTCACAGCGTTCTGATGAACTCTGAATTCGACCTTCACTTTTCAAAACAAAACTTCTAACTTTAGAACTCTATTTTTCTTCCATTAAACTTTTTCCAAATTGACCTTTTTTTGGGGGGCACAAAGTAATCTGCTTAAAGTAGAACTATTTTACTTTAAAATATATAGTTCTACTGATTTTCCTATTTTGTCTCTTTATTTACCATTTTAAATGATACATTTTTCCAGTTGAAGGATTGATTGGGACCTCAGTACATTTTGGGGGTCTTAGGCTAGTTGGTTACTTCTGGAGATACTGCTCTGAGTGCTCACAAACTGGATTGTCCACAGCTAAAAGAAGACAGTAGCATGGAACCAGAAAAGACACGAGCACTGTCTATTCATCGTTAATTTTTTACACGGACTACACTTCCATAAGCCAGGCCATGTGGCAAGACTTTGCTAGACTGGTCTTTTAGTATTGGGCGCATACTGGGCTCCAACTCAAAAACTCAAAGTATTTGGCATGCCCTTACTACCTCCCTGTTTACCCCAGTGTGGTAGAATCCTTTTCCAACTCATTACGTCCCTCTTTTAATTAATTATTAAATATTATCTGGAGCCAGGGATCAGCTCCAACCGCGTATCGCCTGTAACAAATGAAATTGATTTAATTGTTATTAACAATTGGAAGAATACTAGAGACAAAGTCCGCGCTGCCTAGAATACAGGGTTCTGAAGGAAAATAGCATTTTTGCACATATAATGTGGAGGAAAGAAAACAGCTTTTTCCTAATATTTCAACATCACAGGGAAAGGCTGAGGCAGCCACTAACGCACATCGGCGACTTGCCAGCTCTTTGCGAACGTCAGAGTCCTGCAAGGCCCCAGGGGTGTAGGCCCTTCCGGTGCTTCCCAGCCTTGGTTGGCTTTTTTTTGGCGCACCACCGGCTGGCAAAGTTGGCATAAGTTCCAAGGGTGCACGAGTCACAGCAGTAAACTGATGTGGGGAGGGGATATTAGAATAGTACCTGTTTGTATGGACCGAGTTAGTAAATGTCTCTCCAATACATTTTCTAAGCATGTCTAAAGGAATTAACTCATCAGAGGTATGTTCCTGGGAGAAACGGTGCTAAGGCAGAATATCATGGAAGCAAGCCTACTCGACCTCTCCTCTTCTCCATTTACACTCCATGTGTGGTTCCATTTACACTCCATGTGCACTTCTTCCTGGCACCAATTTTGCAAGAAATGTCTTCCTTTCACCTCTGGGATGTGTCCCACGGCTATTTACATGAGTCTTTTTACTAACAGCCTTATAGACGTACGAGTCCAATGCCCTTCGTCTGTGCTCATCAGGCCGTGATACCCAACAAACCCCCCAGCCCTCAGCTCAGCGGTGGTCAGGCTCTGTTCACCTGTGTACCCTCCCAGCACAAAAAGGGCGCGCCATAACACTGATGTCTTCACTGAAGCTCAATGACACATTTGCGGGCTCCAGTGACGTGATTATCTTTCCAAGAAACGAGACGCTTGGTATAAACATAGAAGGGGGGGCACTGGAAGTACAGGGGAGTAGAGTACTGATAGGTTTGCAAGGGCGCTGTCTAACGAAGTACAAGACTCATGTAGCAGAGTAAAACAGTGTGCATGAGAGCACAAGAAAGGAAGCTATGTTATCCGAACCGCTCCTCATGTGATCATCTCGTGTAACCTGTCAAAGCTGATCCTAACCCATCCAAGGAAATTACAGACACAGAGACTCCTCTCCCCTTCCTCTTATAGCCTCACCCTTGATTACCAAGCACGGACAATACAAATCGCTCTCTGCTCTCGCCCCCTTACTATGTGAGCCCTTGTCTATGCGGTCAAACTCCCAGTCCGGTGAGAGTGTCTCCACTACCGCCATGATTGCAGAGCAGCGGCCGTGTTGATAATGCTGAATGTTATGCGCGGCGCCTGGGGGAAGGACAGCAATGAGAAAGCTGCCTCATGCGTTGCTAAACAAAACCAGCAACAGAGCTGCAGGTAACTTCGGGTGAGCCAGGGAATACACGAGCGTGCCGACTTTTGGCGCATGCCTAGAAGATTAAGGCAGCGTGCACATGTTAATGCACACTATTTTAAACAAGCATTTGCAATACAATACGACTCACGCTTACGCGAGACGTATTGAATAGGAAACGTGAGTGGGGCTGTTAAAAAAGGCACAAACGGGGTGAGGGGGGTGAGGGGTTGGCAGAAAATCACAGACTGCCTGAGGGGGCGGGGGGGGGGGAAACACAGAGGGAAAAATGATGTACAGTGAAGGGGTCAATAGCCTCGGATGCATACAAATTACGCCATGCCCGTCAGGCGGAGGGACTAACAAGACAGAAACCAATCAGTAGACAGCATTTAGGCTGTAAGCCAAACAAAAAAATGGGTGGAGTGGGAGGAGCTTATGCAAAGCTTCCTCACTATAGTATATACACCATGCCTCGCAAAGCGTGCATCACATGCGCTGCATCACTACGCAAGACCTACAAAGGTGCTGAAGAGGAAAGATATGAGGTGTGAGATTTGGAGATTGCGTCTCAGAGGCTGTAGAAGAGAGTAATGTGAAGAGGAGACTGGAGTGGTTGAAGCATTATGAATACCTTGACCCTCCCACAGGCCATAGAAATGTTTAGTTCAGTCTACATAAAAAGTTTACATTATATATATTGCCACAGGGTAGTTATAATTAGGCCTGCTTTTGTATAGAAAATGTGTTTTCTGTGTTGCTAATACGTTTGGCACAGTTTGATGAATTGCCACCAAAAGATTGCTCTACTCTCCATAGTTTGTGCTGGGAACGTTTTGGGGTGATCCATCAAGTGGAAGATGAGAAAAAGGGGTGGTTCCAAACTGCAAAATCTACATGCATTTTCCATAGACTTTTTTTAGACAAAGCTACTGTTAAATCTGCTGAACAGAATCACACGATTGTTAGCAGGAAGCTAGATCTTGATCCAGAAAACTTGCTTTTTGTGATTTGATGTAAATAAATTCAGTAATTGTTGAGAAATTAAGGTACAGAAATAATTGTATATCTGGACAGTTGGGTTCACAAGAGGCTAGTAACAGTTCTGGTGGCACGGCAATCTAAAAATAGTGTTCTGATGGCACAGGGAGCATTTTTTCCTTGAGCCGTCTCGCTCAAGCAGGACTCAGACTCCCACTGGAGTGAGCGCTCTGATTGGCTGCCAGCAACATGAGAAAAACTAGCAGTTGTACAGGACTCTGGGATTTAGTGCCCTGTCCGGAAGTTTAGACAAAAAAGATAAGTGGGTAGGGTTAAAAAAGTTGGATTTTGCAGTGAACCCACACATATAGTTGCCCTCCCCAAGCCATTTCCAGGGCCCCAGGGTCCCCATATCCCAGGACCCAATCTTTTTATAAAGGTAAAGGGGCATATGGCCCCCCTCCCTAAGCCATTTTCGAGCCGTTTTTGGCCTTTGGGACCCTATCCTTTGGGGGCCAATACATTTTTTAGGGGGGGTGCCTACCCTACCTCCCTAAGCTGTATTTTGCCATGGCAACCCCAACCCCTGGGGCCAAATGTTTATTAGGGAGAGGAGGCAGGCACCCCCTCCTCAAAACTTTAAAAGGCCCTGGGCCGCTACTTAAATGAAAAGGGAGTGGAACAGCGCTGGCCCTATACCGGAGCCTTTATTGGCCCGAGGGACATCACCCCCCAGGACCTGCCCACTAATGTGCCCCACCCCAGTGACAAAGTAGTTTCCCTGCCCTCACTAACTTGGGCATGGAAACTTGTGTTTGCTCCTTTCTGTCGGCAGCATTTTCACATCTCCTGCCAAACGGTAGCAAACACTAGGGGGTCCATTATGATGTCGGGCGGATTTCTTCCGCCAGGCTGGCGGTGGCTACCGCCAGCCTGGCGGTAGCCACCGGAAATCGGAAATCCGCCCGACATCATCAGCCCAATTCCCCCCGCCACATTAGTATGGCAGGAGGGACCGCAGCGGTGACAAACACTGCCCGCATGTTTTCCGCCCCGGTCGCCTTGCGGCCGGGGTGGAAAACCAGTAACATGGTGGCGGTGTCTGTTAGACACCGCCCGACATATTACAATGGGCTGTGGACAATGCCTTTCCATGGCGGCAATGCCGCTACGGAAAGGCATGCGAAGACTCCCTGCGGGGGCCCGTTGCGGGCCCCCTGGGAGTTCGTGGCTTGGGGGGGTGCACATGGGGGGTACCTATGGTACTCCCCGCATTTCAAAGTGCAACATGGCAGGCACCGCGCGGTGCCTGTCATGTTGCCCTTTGAAAAGCACAATGTGCACTTTTACCATTGCGGCTGGCGGAGAATTCTGCTCCGTCCGCTGCAATGGTAAACATACAGGATGCGCCCGCCTGCATGGCGGGCGCATCCTAATGCCTATGTCGGGACCCCTGCACTGTTAGCGGGCGGTCCACTTCTCCGTTAGGGTGGCGGGCAGCCAAAGCCCGCCCGCCATCCTAATGGACCCCTAGGTTTGCTCCCAGTGGGCAGGAGCTTTAAAAATTCTCCCGCTGGGTGCAAGCCAACTTTAGGTAAGTTTCCCTGCCTGCAATGATGTGGACAGGGAAACAGAACAAAATGTTCCTCCCACCCATAGGGAACAGCATAAATAGCTGCTTCTTCTGGGCAGGAGCAAAGCCGGCTCCAGCACCATGTGGTGAGCTGGCAGGGGCCACAGAGACCCTGGCACTCCCTTGTGGCTCCCAACATGCTGTTTGTGGGTGCCCTGGGTGGTCACCAGCACACCACCTATATTAATTGCAGGGCACCCGGAGTGGGGACAGGGCCTAATCAGCCACATGGATGGGGTGCCACACAGCCTCACTCCCTTTTCCTTGGACTGGCCCAGGGAATGGGTCCTCTGAGTCATATAAGGCTTGGCAAGAGGGGCCAAACTTCCCCCTCTTTAAAATAAATACGGCCCTGAGGGATAGGGTCCCTTTTGGACCAATGAAGCTCGAGGAGGCGATCCACGAGGCCCACTCCCCTTTAAATAACAAAAACACCCTTGGGGATATGGTCCCCAGTGCCCAAGGAGGCGGGGGAAGGGAGCCATTGAGCCCCTTTTAAATGGCCCTAGAGGGTGGGCTCCATAGGGCCTCATAAAGCTTGGGGAAGGGGGCTGCATGGCCCCCTCCCCTTTTAAAAAATACGGCCCTGGGAGATGGGGTTTTCAGGTCCTAAAAGACTCAAGGAAGGGGGCCACACAGCCCCCCTCTCCTTTAAACTGAATACAGCCCTGGGAGACCGGGTCCCAATGGACTATTGAGGCTCAGAAAGTAGGTCCATGTGGCCCCTCTACCCCACACATTGAGTTATAGCCCCTGGGGCGGGGGACCGATGGCCCCCTCCACTTAGCAAAAAAAGACCCAGGGATGTGGTTCACAGGGTCCAAGAAGGCTGGGAGGGGGCCTATGCCTCCGCCTTTTATTAATCAAAATGGCTATGGGCATGGGTCCCTAGGGCCTAATAAAGCTCAGGGAAGGGTGCTGCGTGGGCCCCTCGCTTTCAAATAAATAAGGCCTGCGGAATGGCATTCCCTGGGCCTAATAGGGTCCACACGTCCCCCCTCCCCTTTAAACTGAATTCTGCCCTGAGAGATAGGTTGCCCATGGGATAAGGAGCCTTGGGGAATGGGTCCACATGCCCCGCTTAACCTATACAATGAGGTACAGCCCCAGGGTTTGTGTTCCCAGGGCCCAATAAAGCCAGGTGGAGGAGGACGAGTGCCCACCTCCACTTTAAAATAAAATTTGCCCTGGGGATGGGATACTACCCTAAACAATGAGGTATGGCTCTCATGGGATGGGGTCCATAGGGCCTATAGAGGTACAGGGAAGAGGGCTGTGTAGCTCTGTGGACAACACCCTGCTGTGCCCGGCCAAAGGCTGTGTGCAGCATGGGGTTGGCTGTGTTCAGGAAGTTGGAAGCAGGGCCTGGCTGCAAGTCAGACCCTGTGCCTACGCCTGCTCATGTTCAAAGGCTGTGCACAGCTTGGGTTTGGCTGCCTGTGGTAGTTAGACATAGAGCCTGACGGCAAGACTTTGGTCAATTCACTGAATCCAAAGGTTGCTCTAATGTTATAGTTAGGTGGGATAAAAAGCTTTGTTTCTGTTTAAGAAGAAAAGAACCCTTTGTAATTAACTAAAAAAGCCAAAGATTGAAGTAACGTTATAGTAGGTGAACATGTCAGTGACAACATTAATGTTTTGAACTAAAAGAAGACACAGAAATTCACCAGAGCTAATTATAATTTGCATTCCTGCCATGCATTGTTCATGATCTCACATATTGTTTCACTCATGAAATGATATATGACATAATTTATGACCTCACTGATGACATCTCAATTGACATCATTGAGGACATCACTGATAACATCATCCAATGAGTGTGTTAGGTCTTTTTTATAGTTTACATTGAATCGGTTAACTATTAAATTAATATTAGACATAATGTCGTGCCTGATCACCCACTGAAGCATATATGCAATCAATTCATGAAAAGAGGAGGCAGACTCTCTTCTCACCCTAAATAGAAAGGGTTGTTTCAATTTTGCCTTCCATATTTTCCTTACACAGCAACCATCTGAAAAAATAACATGATTCAAAAATCCAAATATCATGGTGGTTACATCTGTTCCAACATTTGTAAGGACATGTCTATGGTTCAATGGAACATTTAAAAAAAAGTGGTGTTCCGATGGCGCAATTGCCTTGTAAATATACCCCTTAGACTTTCTACATGTGACCTGGAGTTGTGCTCAACTGTCTGGATACTGCCAAGGGGTGGTTGATAAGCTAAGATGAACTTCGAGGCTACTGATAAAAAAAAGAGCTGGATTTCTATCTATTGGATCAGCTTGCAACCCTTCAAAATAGCATCATGGTGGACAGATGTTCAGGTATGGGCTAGTGCAGATTAGATTCCAATTAAAATATTTAGGTCAGACAATAAAGTGACTGAGATATACATGATTGGTTCTCTACTCGCAATCTCCAAAATAAAACCTACCTCGCTACTCTTCTTAACTAACATCTCAGTTGTCCTCTTCTTTCTCAGTGCTTACTCTTCATCCATGACCGAGTATTCAAACGCTTACTGGTGCATGCAGAATTTCAATCATGCGGTTAACAACATAAACAAAGGACTCCTCTCCAGTTATTATCAGCCACCATCTTGAAATATGCTATGCTCCCTTCTCTGTGGATCCATTAGTATGCTCACTAGTCTCTATACGTGAACATCTACGATATCACAACACCCTTATTCTATAACATTTTAATCATAATAAAATTAGCAATAGCACATTTGAGGAGGTCTATTAGGATGGCAAGTGGATCGCCACCGCCCTATCGGCGGTGGCAATCCGCATACCAAATCATCCGGCCGTACGGCCTTTTACCCCCCAACACATTTGCATGGCAGGGGGGGGAACACGGCAGACGGAAAGACCGTCTGACGCTTTTCCGTTGGGCGGAAAAGGCCCATAACATGGTGACAGTGCCTTGCAGGCACCACCATCCATATTATGATGTGGCATTTTCAATGCCTTTCTATGGCGGAGACTCCGCCATGGAAAGACATGCAGAGTTTTCTTTGGGGGCCTGTTGCGGGCCCCCAGGGGGTTGAGGGGGTGGGGTGCAGCACTTGGAGGTACCATGGTACCCCCCTAACATTGGCATGGACAAGGTGGCAGGCACCGTGCGGTTGTGAATGCCAATGCACAACATGCATATATTGCATTGTGGCGGGTGCTGCTTCATTGGATGCCACCACCACTGTGGCATCCTAATTGGCGGTGCAGGACTGCCGCACCACTGGCGGGCAGACTGGAGTCCACCCACCATCCTAATAGACCCCTAAGTGTGTAGTGCAATCTGGGAGGACAGGTTGTGTTGCAGACTGGTTTACATTGGTATTTTGTATCATGAAAGGAAATCCAGTACTTGTAAAGCGCATTATTACCCGAGGGTGTCAAGGCGCTGGGGGCCGTCGGGAAAATTAAGCGAGCTATTGCCCAAAGTCACATGGTGCTGAACTAACCTGCCACCGGCACCAGGGATCAAACCACGAACCCCGTGGTCCGGAGGCAGGTACCCTGGCCGCTGTGCCACACCTCTTCCACATTCCTATCATGCAGGAGGAGTTTGCAGTTAGCAGTCTCAACACTGTGAGAGATATTATACTCTGAGGGTGGAACAGAGTAACTGGCTTTAAATGATCTGGTAGGCAGAAGGAACATTAGTGTGAACTTTCAGCATGGTGTAATCAAGAGGTATACGGTTTGTTTAGACAATACTTTGTTTTTCAGTTTCCGACAGAGCAGGACGAAAAGAATGTTCTTGATCACAAAATGAGTTTCAGCAGAGTAATTTAGTTGCACAAGTGGGTGTGCTAATTTTGGGATAGCATGTTAACATCACTGAATTATACATAAATGTTAACAGGATAGATTTTAACAAGTGAAGCACTATGGTCTGTATGAACCTAAGGAGATTAGCATGTGGCACATTTTTGCACTCTGTGTTATAAGGTTGTTAGGATTTTTCTTTTTTTTTTCTGTTCTCTTCTGGTGTTCATTTAGGGGAATAACTCATGTCTTCAAGTTATAAATCAGCAAAGTGTAACATTAAGGATATTATCATTTGGGCATTATTGTTTGAAAATATGTGATTCAAATTGTTGCGGTTAACGTGGCATTTTTTGTTTATTATTGTTGATTATTGTTGTAAATATAATCCCCTGAAGAAGGTAAATCTTCCCATAATTCATTGGGCTTCAACAGAAGACTGTGATTGTGATGGAATATGTTACAATTGAATTTACATGCACCGGCATAGATGAACACATTATTGATTTGAAATAAAAAGTTGATTCATTCAATTGGATTTGAAGAAGAAGAAACCACGATTGTGGTCTATATGCTTATAAATCAGGATATTGTTCGGAGTACAATTGTGTAAAATTGTTTAAATAACATGAACGATTTTTCATATGTGATAGATTCACTACATGTTTGATTAAATATTCATGATATATTCATTGAGCAGTGCTTTTGGGGTTCAAGGCAGTGGTTTTCTTGACATAATTAGGTCCTCAGTTAGATGACCACATGTCTCCTTATTAGCTATATAAAAATAAAAAAATAAAAAACATTAACCATCACACTAGTCTGCCAAGGCTAGACCTACAGGCTTTACCAGTGCTTGTAATTGTCATGGATCTTGAAGACAGTGCAGATCATCAGATGTTGCTTAGCTACTTACCCAAATATTTCCATCCTGATTATAAGGCTTCCAGTTTCGACCTGTGTCACTGTACAGCACCCGATATTGGGTCAGCCAGTCTGAGCTGCTGTACCGGCCCTGGGTTGCAATTGAAGAGATCTGTTTGCGGTTCCCAAAATCCACTTGCAACCACTGGTAATTATCACTGTCCAAAGGGGACCATCCACCAGCACCTAGGAGGAAGGAGGACAGGGCATTAAATATAATGTTGGACATTTTTAAAAGTCAGCTATTACAAAATACTCACAGCATGAAGGCAGAAAATTCATTGCTAACCTTCTGACTCGCTATACATCATAAACATGTCCCAGAACTCCAATAATTGCCTCATGTGAGCTGTTGGAAATCCATTATGTTATCGAATTTGATTCACATTGTTACTTTAACCTTTTTATGATGTAATTGTGCTCTTTAATGAGAAACCCTACTAACGAGAAAATGCTTTTTTAATGTCTGAACGAGATCTTATAAGTATATGTCAAAATGTAATTGGAAAGCTCTGACTTTCTCCGACATACAGTTCTCTGTGGCGGTCCCCCGAGCGCCTGCACTTCATGTGTGCTTTTATCTTTGATTTCACATTGTCAGAGTGAAATGGCGCTCCCTGCAAGAGAGGTTGTGTGGTTCGTGAAAAGGTATACAGCTGAATGAAATGAAAGACGTCTGCCATCTGAGGCCATCTTCCGCGTCATTGTTCTGAGGGCACGCAACGCGAGTTGTGAAACAATAGCCTTCCTTCTAATTAGCCTTTTGAAGTAATTGCAAAGAATTGGCCTTGGTTTTCATTGAAGCTTGAAACTTTCCTTTTTTTGAGTTGTTTCTGAAATTAGACACGCATATTTTCCAAATTATGCCACACCCCATTCCCGAACGATTGCACTACAATAGTATTTGTGAATTTTAATACTGATTTATGTGCATTATGGGTGTCCCCGGAAGTGAAAAGATCTGGAGCCCAATTCAATCACTTCCGAGAAAGTCGCCCTCAATAGAACCTGGTCTAGGAGATGGTCACCCACGTGACCCCTTGTGCTCCTGTAAAGGAATGATGCCTTATTGGCTGCAGTGGTTGCACTGTACTTACATTCAAGCGAAGGTCGGATTAATGACCTCGCATTCAAGCGGAGGTCCTGTTGATCTCAGTTCTATACGGTGCTAAATAACAGAACTCAAAGGGGCTGAAGTCAATGGAACTCATGTTTCCACTTTCTATTGATGAAATAATCAGCAACTATCTTTAAAAACAAAGAAACAATGCCTCTGACAGACAGCGCTATCTCCATATTTTTCAAACGTCAGTCTCTTACCGCCCAAGTATGTGCCCCTGAATTATGAAATTATGGGGCATATTATCAAGCCTGTGCGATAACATCATTGCCGCTTTATCAGCAGGAAACTGCCGATAAAGTGGTGATAATGGCTTGATAATATGCTCTATGGAATTCCAATCGAAGCTTATGTTAGATGTGAAGGACACTGTGTAATTTTCATGCAAATCAAAAGAAGGACAGCGGGTAACTGGTAAAAAGGTCTTGGGCTGCTACAAAGAAAAATTAAAATGAAGGAGAAGTTGTGACCTTACGGTCACAGCTGCCGACTTTGGAGCTGGGGTGCAAGGTTCGATCCCCGTGGTCGGCTCAACTTCCTGGCACTTCTGACAAATTGCTTCATCTTCACCAGCAAACCAAAAAATAAAAAATGTATGTATTCTTGTGTAATGGGACTGGTGTCCATCTAAAGAGTTTTAATACCTGCATGAACAGGGTGCAAATAGGGGCATTGACGCGGAACATCCTGTGATGCTGGGCAAATCACTTGATCTCCCCATGCTTAACTAACAAAGAATGCCCTCATTTAACACAACTGGTGCTCGTGTAAAGTGCTCCAGAACCTCAGGGCCAAGTTCGGACTAGTACTTCAGCGTTAAACTGCTTCAGGGTGATTTATGACCCTAGGATATGCAAATGAGCAAAAAGACAAACCAGTGATTTATGGCCAGCCGATGAATTATGGCTGATGATTCATGATGCCCATGCAGAATGATTTATGACACCAGAATGATGACAGATGTGTGACAAAATGATTTATGACATCCAGATGATTTATGACCATGATTTATGACAATGATTTATGATGCTCCGGCAGAGCGATTTATAACAAAAAAAACAATGATTTATGACCCATGATTTATGAGGTCCAAATGACACTGACTGATAACCAATTGTGATAATGTATGATAATGATTTATGACCCAGGCAGAGAAGGTGTCCAGGGGAGTTGTGCAAAGATGACGTAGGTAATGAGTAATAAACTGCGGTCAACAACCACTGCAAAAACAATGATTGTTGGCTGTGTAATACAGATACACAGGTATGGTATGGTTCCTGGAATGGGCACAGTGAGGCTGTTATTCATTTCTCCTTTCTTTTCCAACTTTGCATGTGTGCTGGACTGTTCAGCACACATACAAAGTGGGAAAAGGTTTTAAAGTTAGTCTAAGGATATTATTCTGTACTGGAAATGAATCCTTCCTGTACAAATCCTATGCTAGAGTCACTATGCTGCAAAGGTGTGTCCATGGCACACAACCGTACATTTCTGCACCAGCGCTAGGGAGAGGGGAGGGGAGCACCATATTTCTGTAAATATGTCACTCTCCTGCTCTCTACTCCTTACGCAGCGAAGCATTTGAAGCAGCTGCATTGCACTGCGTGAGAAACTGGTAAATCTGCCCCTGTGCCAAAAACAACATGACTTTCTCCTTAAAACAAAGGTAATCAAGAGGCCCTACGAAGAGAGAGTGAGATGGGCAAAGGTGGCCAAGTTACTCCGGAGATGAGGAGATTTTAGCAGCTACAAGTTTAAGTTTGTCCTGCTCTTAGCACTGGCACTAATAATCTTGCTTATATTAGGTCTCTGAAAAGGGTGTTCACTGCTTTATGTAAATATGTGATAGACAGTGTCAGCAAGGAAGACTTCAGAGCAATGCTCAGGAATAGGATTCAGGGTTTGCAGGAAACTACAAATTCCAGAAACAAATACAATTCCCTACAGTAAAACCCAGCAGGCTATAAATTACACAACAGCAAATTGGGATTTTGATGCATTGAGAGGCACAGGACCATACATATTACTCCATGAATTGCATAGACCAGTCAGTTACTCCCAACAGCTTTCAATACCATTCATAATGAAAACCTGACGCTGAGTACCATTTAATCTCTCTTAATGAAGCTCACCCCATTAAGAGTTGTGGTGCAGTTGCTTAACCCATCATTTAGCTTCTCTGGGTGAAAAATGTGTACACACTGACACAATTTGAGAGTTATGTGCCCAACAGTACTAACATGTCACATCTACAGCTCATTAATAATGAGGTGTCACTCACCTAAGTCTAAGACAATGGTTGAAGGCAGTCTGTTTCATGTAGCTATATGGATCACATGCAATGAGTTTTCTGGAATCAGGGACTTACATTGTTAGAGACTAGCTCCGTAGGGAACACCAAGGGCCATGAATATGCTCTGAAAGTGACCAACTAGAGAATATATATGGAAGCCATTGCAGTATTGGTTGAAGGGGAGATAATCCATTTGAAATAATAATCAAAGTGAATGTCAGAGTGAAACACTAAAGTCATGAAATTAACCTGAGTTGTACCCCCTGGTACCTATGGCATAGAGCAAATAGGCTTAACTTAGAGGTACTGTGTAAAGTATTTATGCAGAATTCAAACAGAAATAAAGCAAAAACATAACAAAAGAGGAATCCCAAATGAATTTAGAAAAATAAAGAATATTCAAATAATATAATGATAACAAAACAACAAAAACTCCAATACGCAGAATCAGAGGTGAACATTTTTAAAGTTTAAATTCAACATAGTGCCAAAAAGCACAAAGCTCCAATCGTGATTATCTGATCACACTAGACTAGGTCAAAGTCAATTGTTAAAACCAACCATGATGGATAACTGGGCAGATGCAGGAACCAGGTTTGACCTGGTGTAAAGTGTACCTTCTGACTTAGAAACTTTCAAGGAGAAAAAGTGGTCGAAAAAGAGTAATCGGCTGGGCAATCTGCAAGTTCGATCTAATGCATGGCTTGACAATGGCGGGCTGCTAAAGTGCACACTACTGTGTGTGCGTCGAAAAAGGTGGGAGAGCTCAGCGTGGGTAAATTCCAAAGTCCATGCCCAAAAAGACTTGGACATTTATTGGTTTCAGCTTGTGGCTGGTCCAGGAGAAAGACTCAACGTTTGGATTTCCTAACTTTTCTAGAATTCAGATCTCCTTCAGAGGGGAAATTCAACAAGTTGAAGCTAACAGGCTTTTTAAAGATAATGGCTGCGGTGTCTATGGTGACCATGGGGTTTATTGGTTCCCCAAACAGAAAGTTGGCAAAAGGTTTGTAAGCCCTGCTTCTTGCAGTTTGAGGATAGGACTCAATCAGCAAAGGGTCCAAGACCAGGACCTGGGGTGGCATCACTTAGGAGTTAGGACTCACTCTAACATGGGCCAACAGCAACTGGGCAATTGCAGGAAGAGGGGCCTATGTTGTGTCCATGTAGCTCAAGCAGGAATTCAGCCAACTGACCCTTGGAGTCATTACTGGGGTCCAGGGTTCAAGGTAAACTGGTTAAGTCTTCCTTCAGGTTCTTCAGACAGCAGGCTAGTCCTTCTTCTAATTCTTCATAGGTCCAGGATTATTTTGAGGAGAGGGTTGCAGTGTCCACTTTTATTTCTAGTACCAGCTTGTGAGTGGAGGGTAATCCTTTGTCAGTCCACTAAACCAGTTCTGGTTGTTCCTTCCGATCCACTAGGTTTGGGGCCTGCCTGACTATATATACCAAAGTGAGGCGGGCCCAGGAGTTTCATTGCCAAAATAGTAATATCCGACTTGATCGTTAAGTTGGATTTGAAATTACTATTAAAATGAGCCCTCAAAATATTTTTCTACCTATTCCCAAACTGAATTTAGCACTTAATAAATGCAATAGTGTAAACCAGTGTTAATCTATGGGAGAGGCCGCTTTAACACAGTGAAAAATAACTTTGGAGGATTTTCATTGCCTTAAGATGTCCTTCTTTTCCATACTGTGCATCCTGTCCTATAGATTTTAAGGCCTGCCATAGAAGTGACTTATAAATATTAAAAGGAAAGTTCTAATCATGGCAGAAGGTTTATTTTTCCAGGTCGAAATGTCAGTTTGAAACCATACTCAGCTGCAGTGTCAGGCCTCGAGACATGCTTTACAGGGCTGCTGCAGTGGGTGGCACACTGAGTGCTGCAGAGTACTAGTAGAATTTAATTTACCAGCCCTGGGTATAAGTAGCTATATCTTTTAGGGAATCCTAACTAAAATAAATATCCATGGCTTATCCTGCCCACCAGGTCAGGCTAGATAGTAGCCTCTGGTTATCTCTCTAAGAGAGATCCGACCAGGAAGGTGTCAAACCAGGTGCCCCCAGCACAGCTGCCAGTGATGGCACTGAAATTTGCCATGCGAGTATAACAAGAGGGAGAGAGAGGACTAGGTAGCTAGTCCGAGTCCCCTAGGGTTTATATGTGATTAAACAAAAAGGACTAGCTTAAGTTGACCAAAGTGTTACAGTACTCAAATTAGTTCTGTCACGGGTACCTTGTTGGTGTATTCATGAAGCCCTCACCCACCAACCTAGTTGGTGGCATGATTCATCATCGGGCCCACCCAGTGACACCTAGTATGTCCCGGGTGTGCTACGACGCCTGATTACAGCGGAGCTGGTATATTGCTGAGAGTGCAGTGAGGTTGGGTGAGTTGTGGTTTAAAACGACTTGGTGGTGGTCCCAGTACCCGAGGGTAAATTAAAATTTAATAACTGGGCCGTCACCAGCGGTTAAAGGTAAGGCTACAGGACGCGTAAGGGTGGCGAGTTACTGCCCCCTGCGTCCTTCAGATGGTCGACATGTTTCAGCCAGTGCCTTAAAGTATTCTGGCTTTCCTCAGGACCGATTTTTAAAAAGGTGTGGTGAAATAAAACAGACTAGTGTTGTGGTACAGACTATGTGATACACACACTAAGGCGTTTTTCTATATGTGAGAGGGGGATTCCCTTCTCATGCATACGCTTTGGGTTATTAGCCAAGGCTTCCTGGAGGGAAGCGGTAAGGGGATGACCAGTCTTTCTGGTCAGTGCCTGCCTTGTACCTGTTGTCCCGCCGTCGTCCTGCATGGCATGTTTCAAACTCCTAAAACAGGAGTTTGTGTCCTATACACAACAAAAAATGAGTGAATTTTCTCCCAGCGCACGAAGCTTATTTAGATTTTTCAGCATCAGGCACACCATCCCTTGTGCAGCAGTCAGCCCGCACTGAAAAGTGGTGGTTTACCAGCAATATAATCTGATGGGCATGTGGCAAACAGGCAATTAGGTCAAAAGATCATACTGTCAGTGCCAGCTGGGGCTTTTCCAGCATAAACCGAATGGTCCCCCTGACACTACATAAAGGAAGGGAAACCCAAATTGGGCTGACTGCCAAACTCAAAATGATCCACAAAGTTAGACTGGTGCCATATAATCTCTTTGGAACTGTTGTCTCTTACAATGTTCATTGTAAAGAACCACACAGCCCATATATATGGTCAGATCTGCAATATAGCAGTACCTTTAATAACTAAATAAATGGAACAACACAAAAAGCACCGAGGCACATATGCTGTAGCCTTGTCATAAAATGGCTGCAAAAAGGCTACTGTTTGATATTAGGGAAAATGGTCATTCAGCAGGAACATTTCTGTAAAATGATAAGGATGCCCCTGCTGGCCAGATGAAATATGGCACCTTGTAATACCCAAGCAGTAATGAATCAGAGACATCAGGGATAGAAATCAGTGTAAGGAAAAAGCTTGGGTTGTGCTAATGTCTGTTGCGTCTGTGTAGTCCGCTGGCAGCAAAGGTAAATTACCTGCACAGCAGCACACAGCTTTTATTAAATGAGTTATGTTTTTGGTCTTTACAAGCTTGCAATCCATGACATCTGAAGATAAACTACACTGAGAAACGCTCCATGGGCTCCCGCTTGAGGACAAACATGATTCTGAGGTAATGGCAAAAGGTTCCACTAATGCTACATTGTAACTTTCCCTATTTGAGTGACTATCTATATTACATTACCAAAATGAAAGATTCTGATGCTCGTGTTGTTCTGTGGGAAACAGATACAATGTAGAGGACAGGAGGAATTCGATTTGTTGGAACCTTTTTGCTGGCAACCATTCATCCATGCAGAGTCTACAGTTTACAGTCACAGCAGCGACAAAGGGAGGGCATGATCCAGTCCCTCATGCGAAACACAATGATGGGAATACAAATCAATAGCAGGCTTCCTGCTACTCTTTGAACTAAAGAAGCAATGCATTTTGAAAGTGTTGATTGGTTTATGTACTTGTCTATGAAATACATAACCTGCATTGATCGAATGGCAGGGATGCTGCGCATCCCGTCATATAAAAAAGACTGGGCATCGGTTTATAAATAGCAAAGCAGTTTTGAGAAGCTTTATGCTAAGGTTTCTGCATGTATTCATTGTTAGGGAGCACCACTGATAAAATAAATTAATCAGCCTTCATTTATACATAACAGAACAGCTGTTCAACCCTCATACTCCCACATCTAGATTGTGGTAATGCCCATCTCCACGGTCTGTTAGATGCCACGCTGGCATCTTGTTAGAAATGGCGGCCTCTAGTTGGCAGTGGTTTGGACCATGCCCAAGTAGGGACCCCTCCTTCTAGTCAGGATTTGGGGATTAAACACCCAAGATAACCCCCACTCATCCCCTTGGTAGCTTGGCATGAGCAGTCAGGCTTATCTCAGAGCAATGTGTAAAGCATTTGTATATAACACATACAGTAACACAGTGAAAACACTACAAATGGACACCTCACCAGTTTGGAAAAATAAAGTATCTTTATCTAAACCAAACATGACAAAATTGAAAAATACGACATACACAACTCAAAATATGACTTTCAGTTCTGGAAACACACCCTCAAATACATTAGTACCATCATCAGACAGGAGCTCCCCAGTACACCGCTCGTTACTCTGCTGGGGATTGTGAATATGATCCCACCAAGATGGTGCAAACTTGCAGCCCTGCTCTTGCTTATGGCTAAGCGGCAGGTGGCTCTGCAATGGGAAGCCTCCTCCCCACCGACAGTGAGGGGCTGGCTACTGAGTGTAATCCACTGCACAGCGCAACTGGAGGGATATTGGGAGCAGATGTCAGCTAGAGCCCGCCCCAAGATATCTGGGAACCTCTCCTTACTTGGCTAAACACTATAGTTGAGGACGATCCATAATGAGAATGATGGGTAGAGACACTAACAAAAAACGAATGCAGTACGGAGACACTGTAAAACTGGCTGCGATGCGGAGCCCTTATGTGACTACATGAGACAAATGCTTTCTTTACACTATGTAATGTATGTTGTCCGCATTGTATTGATATTGTTTGAAGGAGGACGACACCTATACATCGATGAATATGAGGTTCACTACATGGTACTGCTGTTTTGTTTATTGTTAGTTGGCACTTCTTGAAATGCCAACAAAAACATAAATAAATAAATAAAAAATATGACTTTTAAAAGGTTTCAAGCAATTCTGTCCATAGAATCACATGCACTACACTGGTCAAAATGGGAAAGTTGGTTGATACTGAATGCAAAAGACTATGTGGTAGTATAGGCACCTTTTACCATCCGACCTGGGAGTGTCGCCTGATTCAGGCATACTGGGAAACAAGAATCAAATGTATGACAGATGCATGTGGCGGAGTCATCCCACTATCCCGAACATTGTGCCTATTGAATGTATAGGAAGCAAAGGATATGAACCAGACTGAACAACTTTGGACTAATATGGGCCTCATGATTGCCAAATGCAACATTACCAGGGGGTGGGGGCAGAGGAGTCACCAACCCTGATGGAATGGGAGAGAGAAATGGACTAGTGCATAGTCGCTGAGCAGAGGTCTATAAATATAGAGGGTGCCCTCGGAAATGGGATAAGGTCTGGGGCAAGTGAAACTCGTTCAGGGGGAATATTTGTGGTGCGCCCCATGCTAGGGGGTCAACATCTATTGACAGAAAAGTGAGGTGGGGACCCTGGATGAGATTGGATGAGGAAATGTTAACTTATGAGCGCCTATGATGTCTCATACGCGGTAACCATCTGGTAAATCTAGTGAGTTGTGTCGATGCAATACTGATTCAATGTCTTGTTATGTTTAATAAATAGAATAATTTTTTTTAAAAGAATAAAAATAAATCTGTCCATAGAAATCTATGGATGTGTGATTTTTACACAAAAGGCCTCAAATGCATCAACATCCACCAGGGAAAACTGCCGCAGAGGAGGGAAGAGTCCGAAAACACAGTGACTGAAGGGGGAAGTAAGGCATTGATTTCAGGCCAGTTCTGGTGTGCGGGTGCAACATCAGTGATGCATACCATACATGCACGATTTGTGGAAAACCGAGATGTGCTGGAGGTCAATGCAGTGGTGACAAACAGGCGCTGGTTCGATTTCTTCAGCCGCGGTCCTATGATGCGTTGTTTCTTGCAGCGGCACAGCACGACCTGCGCGGGAGTCAGTGCTGGGGTCTAGGACTTCGGAGACCAGTGCATTGGACTCAGCATGCCGCAGTTCTTTTGGATCACTGACAGGGGCTGTGTTGGTTTCTTTGGCCACATGGGCCATGCATCGGGATTTCCTACTACACAGCAGTGCTGCATCGGAAGATACAGCCACACGAAGGGTGAAGCATCGACTTTGCAGATTTCTTTAGTTCTGTGTAGTTCTTTGCAGCAGGGAAAACCTTCAAGGGCCCAGAAGTGGGTTTAGCACCACAGGGCTTTCAGAACTCCCAGCATTCAAATTCCAGGAAGCTGCAGGTGAAGTCTTTGTGTTCCTGAAACTTCTTAACAGGAGGCCAACTCTGCATCAAGCCGTTGGAGAATCTCCTCAAGCAACACATGGGGGTACACCTTGGACCTACCTTAGAGGTGCCTTACATGTAAGAAAAGGGAAGTGGGTACACTTGCCACATCGATATAACAGTTAAAAACTGCACACATAGACACTCCAGTGGCAGGTCTGAGGCACATTTGGAAGGCTACTTGTGTGGGTGGCATAATCAGTGCCGCAGGCTCACTAGTAGCATTTGATTTATAGGCACTGGGCATACACAGTGCACTTTACAAGGGACTTACTAGTAAATCAAATATGCTGATCAGGGACAACACATCAGAATTACAATTTACACAGGGAGCATTTGCACTCTGGCATTGATCAGTAGTGGCAGAGTTGATAAATGTCCAGAGTACTGCCAAGGATGCCAAATATAACACATCCCTTAAAGGTATCCTAGATGCTACATCACATCTCATCTACATCACATCCCAATTCTGCCTACAGTTTGATCTGCCACCACTGCGCTGCTCACCACCATCATTTTAATTGTTTTTATCTACATTGTGCAAATTTTGCTGTTCTGTCTGAATCTGACTGGCTGCTACTGTGCTGTTCACCACCATCTTTTTGACGACTTACTTACTTTGTGCATTGGTGTTCTGCCTGAATTTGACCTGCCCTACCGCTCTGTTTAACCCAATAAGTTTTTACTACTTTCACTTACTTGGTGCAAATGTTGTCCTTTTGTTTTATTGCTAGTCTGCTTCCCATTACGTCCTGGCAGTGTGCTGATTGGCTATCTCTCTACCAATCTGGAGTAAGACTAGAATGCGCCTCCCGGATACTTTATGCCGGCTACAATGAGGATGTGCAGCAGACGCGTGCAGTGGGCACACCGCTAGAATGCCGTTGGCCCGCCAAAAGCAAGCCCGTCTGCACCTGTCTGTGCCTGGATGATGCAAGACACCCTGCCCATTTAGGTTGGCACAGGCGGTCTTACTCGCTTAAGAGCTACTCCTCATTAGAATACTGACCAATGAATGCACCAACTAGAAGTGGGTTCCGGTGGAATGCCCCCTATGCTGCAAGCAATGTAGTTTTAGAACTAAGGTAGATGCGATCATTACACCACCATCCTCTCCTACCTTTAAGTTTCTCAGTTTACTACGCGAAAGTGTTCGACCCAATACAGAATGAGGTACCTGACATCCTCTTCCTAACTGAGACTTGACTTACAGCAAACACAGAAGATGAGGCAACTTTGGCTCTGATCCATGGATATACTATTAAAAACACGATAGAATAGGTTTGGGAGGAGGTATTGCAATAATTTTTAAAGCTTGCTACACCTGCCTCCTTACCAAAGAAACTATTTCGGACTGTGAAAGCGCATTGTTTAAAATCACCCTTAATTGCAACTTCACTCTTTTGGGGTTACTGATTTATCATCCTCAAAGTCCATCAGAAAGTTCAGGGAAACTCTAACCAACCTGGTTGGCACATTGACAACCTGGACTGCTAACTTCAACATTGTGGGTGACCTCAACCTACACCTTGAATACAGTTAAGACAAGAACATTGCCAATTTTTTTGCAGATCTCGCTGCATTTCAATTAACGCAATGCATCCCCAGTAGCACACACTCTGCAGGCCATCTCTTAGACCCAGTATTCACCCACTTATCCGCACTAAAAATCAGTCAGCCATTGCCCATGAGCTGGTGCTGGTCTGATCACCATCTTATCTCAATGATGTTGTACGGTGTAGGCCGCCCCTCAGGGGGATGCCCAAACCTAAAACGTCATTGGCACAAGCTAGATGATGGCCAGTTTCAAGACCTTCTCCTAAATCAGAAACCACACCTCTCTGAGAACATTCAAACGGCTAACAACACTTTGTCTGATTGGCCTATTGATAAATGCATTCCGGCCAAACCGTCCTTTTGCCAGAGAAAGCAATACAGCCTGTAGTTTAATGAAAGTCTGACCCAGGGTAGAAAAAACTGCAAGGCCCTTGAACAGGCTTTGAGGCGACATTATGACCCGGCCCTCAAAATGCACTATTGTGCACCCATCAAAGAATACCACAAATCCATTAGGAAATCTAGAGTAAACTACTTTGCAGATAAAATTAAATATAGCAGCATTCCAGCAAAATGCATTTTTACCTTGCTAAAAGATCTTAAAACTACAGATCAATCCAATAAATCTACCATTACCTCCAACCATCAATGTGTGGTACTCGCCTCTTTCTTTGTTAAGAAGGTCAAGGACATTTACAGAACCTTCCCCCCATCATGAACATCACTGGCCTCATAGTTCCTACTAGCCCTGCTGTTTCTTCCCTCTACGTCTTCCCCACACTCTCCCAGGAAGCTATGTCAACCATTTGTAATAAAGTCTTATCAGGATCCCCAGCTGACCCTCCCAAACCAGATCAGTTAAAAAAATTCCTACCCCAGCGCCTACCCCCCTTCTGTGACTTAATTAACCTGTCTATGTCCTGTGCAGTAGTTCCTATTGCATGGAAACACGCCAAGGCGACTCCCTACTCAAAAAACCTACCTTGGATGACTACAAGCCAGAACAATTCCATCCCATTTCTCTTCTCCCTTTGATATCTAAAATCGCTGAATCCTATATTAACTCCATCCTTACCACGTATATTGAAGCTAATGAATGTTTGGACCCCTCACAGAATGGTTTTCACCCACACCATAGCACTGAATCTGCCCTTTTAGCAGTCACCAAACATCTTAGGAACTCCCTGGATGAGGGACACACTTCATCTCTGATGCTTCTTGATCTGAGCACTGCTTTAGACACTGTCTCATCAGATTCTTCTGCAGCACTTACAACATATTGGCATCAGAGGGCCACCTTGAATTGGCTCTCATCCTTCCTAGCAGAGAGATCCTTCTAAGTGAACCCCCCCCCCTTCAGTTCTCAGACTCATCCGGTGCACTATGGGGTGCCACAGGGCTCTGCTTTGAGCCCCACCTTATTTAATATCTACATTCAACCAATAGCAGCTGCAGTAAAATGCAGGTGACTAACTGTGGTCTCCTATGCTTATGACACGCAGCTTGTAATGCTGGTATCCAATAACTCCAATCAAGACGTGGCCAAGTTTAAAAATGATTTGGTGCCCATCGCAGATTGGATGACTACCAACTGCTTACAACTGAATGCTTAGAAATCAAAGATCATTCTCTTGGGTAGATACACCCATCTATGGAGTGAGCGCTGGTGGCCTGCCAATCTAGGAGCCCTTCCCATACCCAAGCAGACCGTAAAAAATCCGGGCACTTGGGTTGATTCCGCCCTACCTTACCAGGTACAGACAAAGTCAGTAGCAAATGTTTGTTTTGGTCTCTTATGTGGACTTAAGCCACTGCTTGGATTATTCGACACCAACACCCACCAGGTCATCATCCAGTACACCATACTTTCGAGACTTGACTATTCGCCGCCTGCAAAGGGCACAAAACGCTGCTGCTCAGATGCTCTCCAGCCTGCCTAAATCCTACTCAGCCTCCAATCTCCTATGTAGGCTCCATTGGCTCCTAGAGGAGAAGAGAATCAATTTCAAAGCCCTGTTTATTTCTCACAGAATCTTAAATGCTCATGCCCGACATACTAGCCAATCTCTTCACGCCCTACATTCTGCTGTGCTCCTCTGTCCAACACCTAGCATATGTCCCCCGTGTCAGAAGAGTGCCAGCCGTAGGTCGCTCCTTCCTTGTCCTAGCACCCAGAATCTGGAACAGCCTTCCGGCCAACATTACAAGTATACAAGAACATGGATCTTTCCGGAAAGCTATAAAGACACTTCTCTTTTCACATTATTCTCTTATCTCCCCTGAAGCTTTACTGTTCTCTGTTGGTCTTGGGATTAGCGCTGGGATGCCCTGTTGCTGGGGCAGTCATGTGCTTTACAAACCTCATAACATAACATCCAGGGCTTGAGGAAATATGATCACATAACCCCCATCCCAATGAAACTCCATTGTTCTTCTTGGCACACACCATCTTTGCTGTATCATTTACAAAGCCATCAAGACCAGCAACATTCATCCCCCACATGCCTCGCCACCCTCCAGCCCCCTGCCTCCGCTTATCTTGTTGGTTCCTGGCACACCTGCAGCCAGGAGACCACCACACTGCAGACTAAGAAGGGTAAAAATAGATAAACAAGACAGCAGCCCTTTCCCTCAGAGTACCCTTCATCTGAAACAACATCGCTGTATCCACCCCAGCCCTGCTCAAATTAAAGAAAGAGTTGAAGACGCAGGTCTTTAAAGAGCACAACATCACAATACATTAATATTCTACAAACCAGCCACCTTTCCAATCTCTTATTGACTTTATACTGGGCATTGATTTAGTGCAGTGCTCAGCCTCATTTTGGCTATAAAAATACCACATATATACATTCATATATTTTTCTGTTATTATCATTAGGAGCTAAGTACATGTATTTTGCACTTTATTGGTATCAGTTTCTAGATGTGAGGACAAGCAGATGGCAGAGAACGACTTAAAACATTTACCAATGGGACGACTTCCAACAACCGCATCATTTCTGCAAACCCATGAAAGGTGAAATTATGAAGTCGATCATACACGTATAAACTCTTCACACTCAAGCAAACGATGCAATGAACATTCAAGTTAACAAAAACTTATTGAGGTCAGCAGATTTCATACAGAAAACACTGACTGTCTGATTCCATAAATTAACCCCCCCTTCCCTTTCCTCTCCGCACCTGCCCACTAGTCTGTATCACCGTATTTTTTTTATCTCTCCTTACAGCTAACCGCGGCCTGTCTTCACTATTATTTTAATCAATTTATAAAACCTCAAAATGTTTAATGTACGATATATGTCTCCTTAGCTAAAGTTAGTACCCATATAGGCTTACTACATAAATATATACATCCGTCTTTCTGGATGCGTTCCTTTATTCCAACAATTTCTCGCTTCGCTCTAGTCTATGCAACCTAACATCTCTTTTATGTGTAAAGTGCTGTGACGTCTGTTCAGAATGTGTTACCGCTATATAAAAACTGTGAAGTACAGAGAATACAAAATATACTGCTGTGAAGATAGTTATCACCTACATGCTATTTAGCAGCATTCTACGTACCGACTGCAAGGGTGGCATATTCTTTCTCCCCTTGTGCCAATCAGTTCTGGTGGGAAACAGTTATGATTTTATTTGTTTGTACATATGAACCATTCACTGATTTTTTTCCTGCGAAAGAGAGCCGACTTATGCAAAAATAAATAACTAAAATGAAGCTCCATTACAATATATACTGAAAAGGTAAAGGAACAGTGGAGGCTGGCATGGATCAAGGATGGCAGGGAGGGTTGGTAAATAAAAAATAGAATTACACTTAGCTCTTTGCCGTGTCCTACGCTGCGTCCTCCTCGTCGCGTCCCTCCTACTTGTCCCACCGACCGTAACAGGAAGCGCCGAGGCTCCCTTGAGCCAATAACAATGCTGCAATGCAGCGTTGTGATTGGTCTGAGCACCTTTGTTCAGCACTCAGGTGTGGACTGGAGGCCTGGGCATGTTCTCCACCCAGGCTGTAATACAGCTTGGGAGGAGGACAAGCTAAGTGCGAATGAAAGTTTTGCTGCCCTAGAGAGCCTGATAAACATCCATGCAGAGTTTTTAGGGAGTGGAAACCACTCTTCCCCTGCTCTGTCAGCATAGCAACCTGCCCTGCCCCACAAAGATGCCACAACAGGAAAAAATAAAATTATAATAACTTTAAGTTCCTTAAACTGCGAAAAGCAGTCGGGTGATGCTCCTTCACCTTAGCTGAGGAACCGCCACTGTAACTGAAGATTCAAAGGAAATTAGCATCTACGGAGCAGGTCATGTAATTCCATCCCAAACACTGAGAACTACATTTTAAATTTGGACAGGATGATGTTACAGTCACTTAGAGCAGGCTATCATAGTTAAGGTGAGCTGTTAATACAATACAAATACATTCATAGGATGCACAACGGATTCAAGTCCATAAATTCAGTACACATTTGTGTTAAAAAGAAACATTATTTAAAAAATTGTTACATATAAAATGCTAAATTTCACACCACTAAATGTAAATTCCTTGGTGATAACAGGTAAAGAACTATAATTCATGCAATAAGTCATCAATTATTGTAAAAATAAGATTTACAGAATATTTGTGCAAGTAAATGGTGCTTAGGTAGATGAATTCCATGCTATATCCATTGGTACAATATTAAAATCTGTATGGTATATCCTTCATATCTATACCTCTCAATACATAAGAACCAGTGATTGAAGTAGGGAAAATGGAGTCCAGTATCTTGACGGGAGAGAAGATCATTACAACAATACAGATGGACAAATTATCGAAAGTTAAGTGCACAGAGGGAGGTAACAATTTACTATTCTTAACTGCACTTATATATATATATCTATATATATATATATATATATATATAAAATTACTGAAAAAAACAAAGGTTACAGGGACATTCTAGTTAGGCTCAAATTTCACTCTTACAATATCAGTGAAATTCAGCAGTTATAGAGTAATGTAATCTATGAGGTCATAAGTAGTGCATTAGGGGGCATACGTTATAGTTAGCTGATACTGCTAACTATAATCAGCTATATTCAGCAATATTAGCTAACTATGTTAGCTAATTCTGCTGAATTTGCCTAGTTTTGTACAAGTAAAATTTGAGCCTAAATAATGTTCCTCTAACCTTTGTTTTTTTCCAGTACATTTCTAGTTTTAAAAAAATCTATTTCCTATATGTAACACCCCTGTAACCTTTGTTTTTTCGGTGAATTTTTATGTTTTTTTCAATTTTATTTCCTGGCTGTAATCTGTAACCTTTGAGAGTGAGAGTGAGTGCATGAGTGTCTCAGTGGGTGTGTGTGTGAGAGAGTGTTGTGTCTCAAAGGGCATGTGAGTGTGTGTGTGTGTGTATTTACGTGTGGGTCTGAGAGTGGCTGCATATGTGTATCACTGGATGTGCAATAGTCTCAGTTGGTCTGTGAGTGGGTGTGAGAGTGTCTGAGTGGGTTGGTGAGTGCTTACATGAGTGAGTGCATTAGTGTGTGAGTTGGTCTGTGAGCGGGAGCATGAATGTCTGAATGTGTCTGTGACTGGCTGTTTCAGTGGCTGTGTGGGTCTGTGAGTCGGGCATGAGTGTCTGAGTGCCTCTGTGAGTGGTAGTTTCTGAGGGGAGTAAGTCAGTGGGTGTGTGAGTGCCTGAGTGAGTGAGTGGGTGTTTAAATGTCTGTGTGGGTGTGTCAGTAGCTTTGTGAGTGACTCAACCACAAATGAACCGCACCTGCCCTTTTAAACAACAAGAGTCCACAGTTTTACACAAAATATCTACCCAATTTGAGTCCTTTCTACTGGTTAATTACTAAGTGCTACCTCCTAGGCTAAATTTCCAGCATGTAGTCTACACTACAGCTGTGTAATGGAGGATTAAGAAATATCAGCAGTGACCTTGTGTGTGTTTTGATAATGTGATTGTTGCTGGTGCATCTTTATCCTGAAATATGTGATAACATGAAGCCTCCTAAAGAGAAGACAACGAGATTACAAAGATATAAATCTCCACCAAACAAGGTTCCTTCCGCTCAACTATATGAAGTAAGTGCTTCTTTGTTTGGTGGTGATGTTTTCATATTCCTCGGCATTAAGACTTCCTCACCAAAAGTGATCAGAAAACATGCTGATGGGGCGCTTGTTAAGCTGTCCATCATCCTGGCAAAAGGCAGGAACATCTTTGAATAATACTAAGGTGGAAGGGGCCAAACGATGAAACATCCAAGTGATTTCCACATTTGTATACTCCTAGCGATTTAAAGGAGAACCATAGACTCACCAGGACAGGACGAAAAAGAACCCACCCTTCACAGACAAATATAGATTGTGCTCCAACAGATTGACGATGCAGTCACCCCCACGAAGGATTTCAGATAGTTTTTTCGATATGGAATTGCAGAGAAAACACATTTGCTTTGCTTGCAACAAGCCCAAGAGTTAGGATCATTTGTCCTTTACAGAAGTGGATCGTCAATGCGGACACCTGCTATGTTTATATTTGTAAGTGCCTCCCTGTGAGGTTTAATGTCTGTGACATGAGCATCAGGGTCATAACGGCCCCGGGGACCCCATCCCCTCGGGCTTGGCCTCTACTTAATGGGTGAGGGGGCCGATTTCAGCACCATGGATCCTATCATGACATTGTAAAAGGCCAGGAGGCCGAAATCCGTTTTTCAGTATTTCTTGGTTACATGCAATAAAGAACTGCTAAAAATACAAGCCCTGGAGTGCGCAGCAGCATTTTGCTGAAGTTGTGGATGTATACGCGAGTCCGTCCTCATAAGCTGTCTCGCCCGCTGTGTTGAGAGCATCAACGGAGGGAGTGATTATATATATATATATATATATATATATATATATATATATATATTTATTTATATATATATATATATATATATATATATATTTTGCCACACTTCCAGAATCCCAGAAAAACGGGCCGCACTCACCAAAAGGATTCGCTTAATCAAAAATTCTTTTTATTTACTTTCCATTTTCTAGATGGCATCTCTCAAGACAAACAATTCCGACGCGTTTCGCAGCAGCCGCTGCTTGATCACGGCATGTTACAACTGTTTTTTCTCGTAGTTTTTTAACTTGTTTGAAAAGGACAATTACCTCATTTCCTGTTTCATTTCAAACTGCCCCCTGAGACTAATGGGACATGTAGTATTTACCTATTTTCGGTAATTCTAAATAGTGTAGATTTACAAAACCTGATATGGAATTTTTTCAGTAAATGGCACAATTTTCTACAGACACATTATAATCTATACATATTTGTTGGCATATAATTATGTTATAAATTATCACCACTATATATACATTTTGCACTTAATATGCTTAATTCATAAATAATTTATGTCACTTTATACAATCATTTCCACACAACCTTCGGGTTCGTTATTGTACATTTCTAGTACCTTTTTACTATAAGTGCACGTATAGCTCCTCCGATTGATTCAAACCAAACGGGGTAATTGTTCTGAATTTTAAAATGTGTCGGGATTCTTTTTGACGGAGCATTTTTTCCAAATTTCCTCCTCATTTGCATTCTGTCACTTGATCAATGCCATAAAATTTCAACTATTTCCAGTCCCACTTGTGAGTCAATTCCATGTGTCTTGCTACAGCATTGTTTTTATCTTTACTTATGTTGGCGCGCGTATGTTCCAGAATTCGGTTTTAAGTTTGCATGTTGTACTCCCTATATATTTTAACTTACAGGGGCATTCAACCACATACACCACATATCTGCTCTTGCAGGTAATCAAATTTCGAATTTTCCACATTTTTTTATTTGCCATTTGAAGTTCCGATGTTGGTTTGGCAATTTGGCAGACCTTTCAACTGTAGCATTTACCAAAGCCTTTGGTTTGTAACCATTGAATTCCTTTACTTTGGATTTCTAGATGACTGTGAATCAAGTGATCTTTCAGATTCTTTTCCAATGTTGTTATCTAATTTCAGAATTTTCCAATTCTTTTTTAAGATTGAATTCACCGTTTTATAATCTTGGGTGTAATCCGTGATAAATCTTATTTCTGCTGGGTTTGTTGTTGTTTTTGCTTTTATTTTCAAACATTCATTTCCTGTTTTCTCGTTGGCTCTTCTCCAACAGTTTCCTACAATGCGAGAATTGTAATTTCTGCCTTTGAATCTTTCTTTTGTGTTGGTACTGTGCTTTAGCCATTCACTTTCCTCACTGCAGATTCTCCGTATTCGGAAGAGTTCCCAAGAGTTGTGGAGATTTCTTTACATCCGGCTTCACACGCTTGGCAGATTGAAACCGTAGTAGCATGCTATCAAATGAAATAAAAGAGCCTTTCAATATCACAAACTGAGCTGCCTATGATTAAGGGGCGGTACAAAAGGGGTTGGTGATGGACGGAGCTACTGAATCAATCAAACACTCATACCCAGTCAAAAGATCTAGGTTTAACCCATCACTGTTCTTTAGCCCACTCTGCCACCCCAGTTCAGACATGGCTATATGCAAATCAGTCTGACCCTGTGCCTCATGGGAACAGTTCAGCCCAAACTGCAAAGCCATGTCTTCCCTGGACCGGAAACAAGCTTCAGAGGACCGGTTTCTGGCATTACAGCCGTCTTCAGCCCGGCTTGCTTGAATCCAGTGGCAAAGTGAGCAAGGGACTCACGTCTGAGCATACCCTGCCACACTTATGGCGGCCAAAAGCGGTACAAAAGGGGGTGGTGATGGACGGAGCATCTGAATCAATCAAACACTCACACCCAGTCAAAAGATCTGGGTTTAATCCATCACCGTTCCTTAGCCCACTCTGCCACCCCAGTTCCGACATGGCTATATGCAAATCAGTCTGACCCTGTGCCTCATGGGAACAGTCCAGACCGAACTGCCAAGCCATGTCTTCCCTGGACCGGAAACAAGCTTCCGAGGACCGGTTTCTGGCATTCCAGCCGTCTTCAGCCCGGCTTGCTTGAATCCAGTGGCAAAGGGAGCAAGGGACTCACGTTTGAGCATACCCTGCCACACTTATGGCGGCCAAAAGCGGTACAAAAGGGGGTGGTGTTGGACGGAGCATCTGAATCAATCAAACACTCACACCCAGTCAAAATGTCTGGGTTTAATCCATCACCGTTTTTTAGCCCACCCTGGCACCCCAGTTCAGACATGGCTATATGCAAATCAGTCTGATTCTGTGCCTCATGGGAACAGTCCAGCCCGAACTGCCAAGCCATGTCTTCCCTGGACCGGAAACAAGCTTCCGAGGACCGGTTTCTGGCATTCCAGCCGTCTTCAGCCCGGCTTGCTTGAATCCGGTGGCAAAGTGAGCAAGGGACTCACGTCTGAGCATACCCTCCAAACTTATGGCGGCCAAAAGTGGTACAAAAGGGGGTGGTGATGGACAGAGCATCTGAATCAATCAAACACTCACACCCAGTCAAAAGATCTGGGTTTAATCCATCACCGTTCTTTAGCCCACTCTGCCACCCCAGTTCAGACATGGCTATATGCAAATCAGTCTGACCCTGTGCCTCATGGGAACACTCCAGCTTGAACTGCCAAGCCATGTCTTCCCTGGACTGGAAACAAACTTCAGAGGACCGGTTCCTGGCATTCCAGCCGTCTTCAGCCCGGCTTGCTTGAATCCAGTGGCAAAGTGAGCAAGGGACTCACGTCTGAGCATACACTGCCACACTTATGGCGGCCAAAAGCGGGACAAAAGGGGGTGGTGATGGACAGAGCATCTGAATCAATCAAACACTCACACCCAGTCAAAAGATCTGGGTTTAATCCATCACCGTTCTTTAGCCCACTCTGCCACCCCAGTGCAGACATGGCTATATGCAAATCAGTCTGACCCTGTGCCTCATGGGAACAGTCCAGCCCGAACTGCCAAGCCATGTCTTTCCAGGACCGGAAACAAGCTTCCAAGGACCGGTTTCTGGCATTCCAGCCGTCTTCAGCCCGGCTTGCTTGAATCCAGTGGCAAAGTGAGCAAGGGACTCACGTCTGAGCATACCCTGCCACACTTATGGTGGCCAAAAGCGGTACAAAAGGGGATGGTGATGGACGGAGCATCTGAATCAATCAAACACTCACACCCAGTCAAAAGATCTGGGTTTAATCCATCACCGTTTTTTAGCCCACTCTGCCACCCCGGTTCTGACATGGCTATATGCAAATCAGTCTGACCCTGTGCCTCATGGGAACAGTTCAGTCCAAACTGCCCGGCCAGGTACTCTCTAACCCAGAACACAAGCAACTCAAGACCAATAAGTGGCTGTTATTGCACATCACTTGATTTCTATTCAAAAGCATACACACTTTGGCTGAAACGGGGGATGGATCCAGGTGTACAGCTGCAGTGGCGAACAACTTCATAGAACCTTATCAAGCAGGAGTTTGTTGAGTACACACATGCTCATAAAACTACTTGAACTTAACCATTCCCCAACTAAGAGACCGGTGGCTACATAAAAGCCACCATATAGGTTCGCTGTAACTGATTTCAACCAAAATAGAGGTAGAGGAGTAGGCTTTCAGCTTATTCTATTCAACAACACTGTCTTCGTAGTTATAATATGCACATAGCCACAGCTGAGTTATCCCATAATACCTTGCATGACTGAGAAACCTTAGCATACATTTCAGCATCACGTCTTTCTTCATGGGTGGCAGAAGACAGCAATGTGTGTCCACCCTGTTACCTTATGTAACGTCAATTTGTATCGTGCAGCTTAGCACTCATGAACACATCCGGATGCAGGAGCAGGAGCAGAGATTGGGCAGTGCTCCTAGTTAAACAGCCAGGTCTTCAGTTTATTGTGGAAACTGAGAAGCAGTGGAGAAGTTCTAATGTGTTGAGGAAGTTTGTTCTAGTTCTTAGCGTTGATGAAAGAGAAGTTGTGCCATCCTAACTTGCTTCTGCAGATGCAGGGGTCTCATGAAAGGGAGAGAGAGTGGAGAGTAGTTGTCTTGAATGTTGGTAGGTGAATGAGGTATTCCGGTCAAGTGTTGTGCAGGGCTTTGTAGGCATAGATGAGAAGCTTGAATATGCAATGTTTCTGGATGGGTAGCCAGCGTAGTTGAGTGAGGTAGAGAGTGATGTGAACACTTCTGGGGATGTCTAGGATGACTCAGGTGATAGTGTTTTGGATGGCCTAAAGTCTTTGTGTGAGCTGTTTATAATTGCCGATTTAGAGTGCGTTGCCATAGTTGAGGCTACTGAATTTGACAGCCTTGTTGACTGTGCATCTTGTGTGCATGAAGAGCCATTTGAAAATCTTGTGAAGCATTCTGTGGATGAGGTAGCGGGATGCAATCACAGCACTGTTTGTTCATCGTGAGTTTGTTGTCAAGGTTGATGCCAAGTTTTCTGGCGTGGTCTGTGGAGGTGGGGGTGGCCACCAGGAGAAGTCCCATGCGGATCTCTTGTTTCCAAAAATCAGGATCTCCGACCCAAGTCAAGTCATGAAACTAGAAAATGTATACCACACAAGGCTCCTACTCAGTCTTTTTCTGAATTGCCCCCTACCTATTAGACTTACTCTTGGTTGATATAGATGTTCAGAGAGTTAAAATACAACTTTTTTGCGTTTACTTACCTCCATTATTTTTAGCATCCAGCTCATGGATCCACTGTCCGTTACTTTCTTAAAGTCTTTTCTCTGCCTTTCTCTGCGACCTCTTGCAAATAAACCCCTTTCCTATCCTATTAAGTGTTTATCTAATTCTTGCTTTTCTCAGAGCCTACATCTCTCTATTTCTCCTCCCTCAATTTGCTGTAACTTTTTTCACATCCCACTCCATACTACTTAAATGATTTATAACACTAGCTGAATCTCTGTCCTTCCTCCTCTCCATCATATGCTTCCCAACACTTCCCTGTTTCCTCAGTTCTGCATGCCGATTTCATATTTGATGATGATGTTTAAGGCCTGCTTCTTCTTAGCTCTTGTGTCATTATATGTTAATGTTCTTTGTATATGATGCTCTAAATCTCTTCTGTTCTTACTATGCATAGTACACTCACACGTTAGAGATAGGCCTTCATAAAAATGCAAAACAAATAAATACATTAACAAATGTACAAATATGAAGGAGGAGAATGGGTTAAAGGTGCTGCAACATTTTTAGTGTAGATGTTTAGACACTCTTACTCTTACTTTATTGCAACTTCAGGTTAAATAATCTTCATACTTTATATTTATATAGCTGTTCCTATTTTGCTACACTTCGGGCTTCATTTATTATGTTCCGCCAGTCCCAAATACATCCCTTATCATCCTTTTTGCATGCTTTTACTATTAGATTTCTAGCAACTAACACTTCATAAAAGGACCATGGGTCGATATTAAAAAACACATAGCCTTGGAGATCACCTTAATATTGTCAATAAACTTAATATAATATATATTTTACCCCAAAATCCAGTTTGATTAGGGCAGGTTCAAAACATGTGTATTCTATCTGCTACTTCCCCAAGGGCATGTACCTAGGTCGAATGACCACCATTGTGCTACTTTGGTGGGTGGTGATATAACATTTGAAAAAAGTCTTGAATTGCATGGCCCTGAAGTTTATTGGGCAAATACAGTGTTAAATCTCTTCCCACAAGTCGCTTAAGAATTGTCCCTCTTTATGTGTTTTTATCCATTCGCCCCCCAATTTCCTACTTACATTTGAAGATCCGCCATTTTTCCTTCCAAGAAAGCCTTGTAGAAAGTTGCCATTGATGGAATGGGTGAGTGAAAAAAGTAATTCATAATAGTTGACTCCTTTAACAAGGTTTCCCTCTGATTGATCGAATATCGTCCAGATATAAGATATTTACCAAAATAGAGGTATTATTAACAAAAGACAACTCTTTTTTATTTGTTTCGAATGACTGCATCTGGATACCTTCAATGTAATCACATATTATTCATACTCGAGACCTCTGCCTTCTCTTACAATTGAAATCATAAAAGTAAGTTGGCCTATATGCATGGCATCAGAATTTACTAGAAGCATGTATTCAATAGATTTTAAGAAATTACTTACTGTCAGCTCAGATTTGATCAAAATGGCTAATGGCATATAATTAACCTTTTTAGCCAGAAACAATGGTCTGCTGGTATAAATATATAAAAGGGATGTGAGCCTAGTACTCTATATCAATCAGTACTTCCTTTTGGCCTCTTAATATTCCAAATAAATCTTGGAAGTAGCATTTCTACTTTACTGAAAAAGCTATTTGGAACATATATTAGCACTGATCTGAAAAGATAGATAGACAGATTGTAGGTAAAATATCCAACTTAATAACGTTGATTCCACTAGCCAGGGAAATAGGCATGTTTTTCAATTTCTTCACATATAAAAAACACTTGTAGTTTAATTCAAATTTTACATAGTAGTTGTATGTTAAGATCATGTCTAAATATGTTGCTTGATGTACTACCCTTGGATCATTTGAGCATGTTCCCGCAGCTAACAAGATTCGTGTTTGTTTCCCTAGAGTTTTCTTTGAGCCACAATTTAAGTTTGACTACTTAGCCAAATTCTGTAGTCGGGTTTTAAGTTTTTAGAACAGTATACATTAAGTTAGATATTTATATTGTCACATCAGCCACATAAGTATTAATGCTAATCTGATTGTTGAAAGCAATGACTAGCTGAATTTCTGCTGTCAGATTTCTCAGAAGTGGTTCCATGTATAGAGCATACAGAGTATTTGAAAAGGTACAGCCTTGTATAATAAGTCAATAAATCAAAATTTTGGATGTTAATTTATCATTAATCATTATAGTGGCTGTAGCTGAAGAGTATACTACTTGAACATATGTAATAAATTTAAATCCTAAATTCATACTTCGCATAACTTTCCACGAGAACTGCCATGAACCGGGATCCAAATATTTAGCTGTGTCTAGCAACAGAATTGCCATAAGACAAATCAGTGTTTTTGCTTCATTAATTAAACACACTGCAGTTTTGTGTTTGAAGTGGTTAGCACCATACAACAACACCATGTTGGCCCCGTAAGCATTCCCGCTAGTCTCTGATTTATGACTCAAGTGTGAATTTTGTGGTTGGTATTCAGGAGAGATATGCCTGCCAGTCGGTGAGATTTTTACACCTTTCTTAGAACATATAGTAAAAATAGGTTTCCTCCAGCCGTGGTCCTATTTCTAGAGAACAAGCTGTACATAATTCAGCTGAAATTCAGTCTATCCCTCCTGCTATGCTAGAGCCAAACTCTGTGTATTCTTAGGAAACTGCTTTATTTTAACTGTGTTGGAGAGCCTTAGAGTGGTCTTCTGCCCAACCTTTTGACTTCCTTCTCCATTTTTTATGATCTCATTTTTGATGGCCTTAATACTTTGTACACTTTACTTCTGCTCACCAGTCCTAAAGTACATGTGCTCACTCCTTAAAACATGGTAGCATTGGAATTGGTGAAGTAGTGTGGCTCACTGGTTAGAGGCGGCAGACCCGAGAGCAGAGGACGGCCCGGGACCAAGGTTCGATTCCCGACGCGGCAGGTTTCTGGACCAGGGTCAGCGGACTCGATAATTCTCTTGCCTCGGTGCCCACTCTGATCAGCGATCACACTCGGCAACTCTGGGCACTAGCTTGCCTCATCTTCACTAACGGCCCCACCAGACCGCCGGGGATGCCTGGTCTCACCCTGGAGATACCCATTAAGGGACCATCTCTCAGGGAAGCCAGGAAGGGTTTCGCAGCGGTCGAAGCGCGGAGGTACCCCTTCGGGAGTGATTCCAGCGCTATATAAGCACATAATTAATTAATTAATTAATTACACCCAATCACCCAATTGGCATATTTAATGTATTTATAAGACCCAAAGAAAGTGGTACTACATGTACCCATGGCCTGTAAATTAAATGCTACTAGTAGGCCTGCAGTACTATTTGTGCCACCCACTTAGGCCACTTGCCCTTTAAACATGTCTCAGAGTTTGTTTGTGCAGTTTTAAATTGCCATTTTGACCTGGCAAAATAAGTTGATTTCCATGCCCAAACATCCTTTTTAATACATAAGTCACCCCTAGGGTAAGACCTGGACAGCCCAAGGTTCAGAGTGGATGTATTTAAAATAAATAGAACATGTACATTTAAGTTTTACATGTCCTGGTAGCAAACAACTGTCAATTTCGTTTTTCACTACTACAAGGCCTTTCTTTCCCATAGGAAAGTTGCCTTATTACATTTTATAAGTGTAATTTCCCAATGGGAAGTGAGTACTAGTTAAAATTTGGTGTCTCTGGAATCTCAATTTAAAATCCTAACTTATGGTGAAGTCGGATTTTAAATTGTCATTCTGAAAATGCCACTTTTGAGAAAGTTAAACACAAGGAGATGTTGGACGGAGCGCTGAAACTTTTCAGACTCTCACACCCAGTCACAGATCTGGGTTGAATCCATCATCATTTTTTAGCTCACTTCGCCACCTCGGTTTAGACCCAGCTATATGCAAATCAGTCTTGACCCTGTGCCTCATGGGAACAGTCCAGCCTGAACTGCCAATCCAGGTCTTCCCTGAACCAGAAACAAGCATCCTGGGACCGGTTTCTGGGTAACACCCTTCATCAGCCAGGCTAGCTTGAATCCAGTGGCAAAGTGAGCAAGTTACACTTTGAAAAGTTAGAATTTTTCTGCCTTATCCATTTAGTGTCTTTCACCTATCTCTGGTCACATGACTGGATGTAGCTGACAAGCAGACTTTGTGTATTCCTGCTAGACAGCCATACACAATAGGGAGCTTAGGTGTGCCTGGATGGACTGTTACTGGTAGGGTGGGAGGGAAGCTGGCCACAGCCACACTTACTCCTGTATAGGCTGTATCTGGCCTTCACACAAAGGGCAACACGCCCCCTGTGGTTAGTGTGGAACCAGGAGAGGCAAAGCAGGATGCTTGGGGACTTCAAAGGGAAACCAATCAATCAAATAAACTTTATTTGGTTTTGTTAAAAAAAAACATAAAAGTTGCACGGATACAAATATATAAAAACAGTTATGTGTTAAAACATGATTTAAAACGTTGTCCTGTACCGTAAGCTAAATCAGCTTAATTAATAAACATGCCTAGATCAACAGACTTTACTCATCCATACAGGTCCTAGATTTCACAGAAGCTTTTAATAGCCCTACTATAAAAAGATGCAGTCCTCTTTCAACAGTTGAAGATACACAAGGGCAAGTCGAACCTGTCTGAAATTCATTCTTTTTAAAATGGGAACCATAAATTGCCTACGGTGGCTTCATACAGTTTGCATCAAAGGGAAACCTCTAGAAGAGTCTCCCCCACTTCAAAAGCACAACTGGGCATAAATAGTGGACATCTGACACCACCACTTAGTACACTTCTGGACCTGTGGATACTCCAAAATACTGCTACTCTGCTGGACTCCTGTTTTGCTGTACTGACCCGCTTCCTGTTGCCCTCTTACTTGGGTGAGAAGGACTGGACCTGCATCTCTTGAACCCAGAGTGACTCCAAGGGTTAGTTGGCTGACCTCCTGATCTGAAACCTCAGGGACATAACAAATTTCCAATAACCTTGCATTTGCACCTGGCCTCTGTCATCTGTGATTCTACCCTGCCAAGTAGTGCCACTCCAGTCCTGATCCCTTGGACGTGGGCTTAAGGTGATTTGCCAGCCTCTGTGAATGCAGCAGAACCAATGCATATCCTCTGCTGTGAGGTGCAACTCCGAGCAGAACCGACGCATCTCTCCTGCTGCATGGATTGCATAGACTTGTGTTCCTGCCGCAGCCTGCATCCCCTTCTGAACCGCCACAGCACGAAGCATCCTCTGTGCAGGTACCCGCAACTCTCACCTACGGCTGCCTCGATAGCGATGATAGACTCCGCTCTTCAGAACTGATGGTTTGCCCTGAGTGCGAGACACATCCTTGATTCTGGAATTTACATCACAAGCCCATTGGAGGGATCCACGACGTCGATGCAACAGTACCTAACATTGCACCCTCGTTGCATCTCAGAACCAATGCATTGCTTCAGCTGCGGCACGCATCTTTCACATTGATCTATGCAACTTTCCACAAACCAGGATTTAAGGTACTCAGTTCAGTGGGCCTAACTGGGTCCCTATAGCCGACCCACGTGCCATCGCACTCGGCCTAAACATGTGACTCTGTTCCGATTCGGAGTGACTAGATATCCACAGTTGCCACTTGACATCGTTTCGTGATATTTTCTCTAAAAACATTAAAATTCAATATCTCTGGGTCAACTAATTGGATTTTTGTCATTGTAGTCTTGTTTTATTTATTGAAAAGCACTCTATTTTTCTAAAATTGTGGTGGCCTTCTTTAGGCATGGACTTTTGTGGTTTCACTGCTTGAAGTGTTGCACAAATACTTTACACATTGCCTCTAAGTTATGCCTGACTACTCTGTGCCAAGCTACCAGAGGGTTGAACACAGGTTAATTTAGGGTTTGCTTTTGACTTACCCTGGCAAGGATTGTGATTTCTGCTTGACCAGGGCTCACACCTCAGTCAACCAACAACCCAATTTCTTGCATATTGCTTTTGTTTAGCTTTGTTTCTGGGTGTTGTCTAACCTGGATATGTTAACAGTATCTAGGTAGCTCCCTATATTGAATGTGCTGGCTTTAGCACTTCTTTATAAGGACCACAGTAGATGCTCATAATTGCTTACTAATGTTTTCAGGTGAACATAATAGTTTGTCCCCACCATGGACAACAGCTAATATGTTGTATTGGTTAGATAGTTCCTTTAATAAATAAGTAAGCAAGTGCCCTGTTTTTTTACTTCATTCATGTATATGTTTTTTTTTGCTTACGTATCCTATGTGGCATTTTAAAAGAGAGTGTATTTTTTGATTGGTTGAGAATAGAGGTGGATACGAGAGTGGCCATAAAACAAAATGTGCAGAGCAAGTGACAAAGTATATTGTTATTAGTTTTTCTGGGTTTGACACTTTGAACATGGATGCTGTAAAGTGCATTCTATATTTCTGAAATGAGAGTATTTGTTTATTTGACAATGAACACACTCTTACTCTAGTATTTGAACCAGTGACAGTCCGTGCATGCTCGTTTAACCTTTTCTAGGGCAAAGATCCAAGTTGGAAATACATTTTGTCATTTCCCCATAATCGTCTCTGTTCGTAGCTCACTGATGGAGTGCTAGCTTGTCTTGCTTGCTTGTGCGACGAGTGAGCATTGGCCAACTCCAAGAGTGCACAAAAACTGATTGAATGTATAAGTGGTACTGGTTACTATGTGGGTGTCTGCCCAGGGCTACCGTCTGCATAAGTTGAGATCGCCACAACACAAAAGCTGAGACTCGCCACAAACCTACTCACATCCAGCTGCTTAGGGTTATTACTCCTTTAACCACTCACACCACAAATAAACACATTGCCAATACCAGTGCATGATGCATGTCCAGATGGTGAGGTCCTTGTTCGTTAGTTGCTTTTGTGGCATTCCATCCATGCATATCTTATTATTTTTCGGCCACTGTGTGGACTGTATGCCCGAAACCTCTCATGCACCCACAGATGTCTTATGCCGAAGGGTCATAGTGCCCACACCGTCATCCGCTCCCCCCTCACATTTTACATTTGCCCATATAATGATTACACCGGACACATTGTTTATGGGAAAAGAACTGCTGCAGGTTTTTTTTTCATACAACAAAAGTATGCCGTTTTGTGGGTTACCTTACGGGCGATCCAGGTCAGGCAGCCCCTTGCTGCCCCGCCCACCTAATAAGCCAGCAAGGACACGGTGGGTCGACGCCGGGACAGTGCAGCAACTTTGTAGATCCCCTTCTGGATCACGTGATCAATTCTTATACTCTCGTCCCTTTCAGGGCGGAGCGTGGTATGGCACACCCCCGGTTGGTCAGGCCCCTCAACCGCCTGAAGGACTAACGGGGCGCCGTTGCGGTTTTCCCGGAACCTCCCTGCGGCTCCAGGTCTTTGGCTCTGGCACCCTTACAGTGCCAGGCAGAGGTACCCTTACTGTACTAGTCTGCCGCAGAGGTACCCTTATTACTCCTTTAACCACTCACACCACAAATAAGCACATTGCCAATACCAGTGCATGATGCATGTCCAGATGGTGAGGTCCTTGTTCGTTAGTTGCTTTTGTGGCATTCCATCCATGCATATCTTATTATTTTTCGGCCACTGTGTGGACTGTATGCCCGAAACCTCTCATGCACCCACAGATGTCTTATGTCGAAGGGTCATAGTGCCCACACCGTCATCCGCTCCCCCCTCACATTTTACATTTGCCCATATAATGATTACACCGGACACATTGTTTATGGGAAAAGAACTGCTGCAGGTTTTTTTTTCATACAACAAAAGTATGCCGTTTTGTGGGTTACCTTACGGGCGATCCAGGTCAGGCAGCCCCTTGCTGCCCCGCCCACCTAATAAGCCAGCAAGGACACGGTGGGTCGACGCCGGGACAGTGCAGCAACTTTGTAGATCCCCTTCTGGATCACGTGATCAATTCTTATACTCTCGTCCCTTTCAGGGCGGAGCGTGGTATGGCACACCCCCGGTTGGTCAGGCCCCTCAACCGCCTGAAGGACTAACGGGGCGCCGTTGCGGTTTTCCCGGAACCTCCCTGCGGCTCCAGGTCTTTGGCTCTGGCACCCTTACAGTGCCAGGCAGAGGTACCCTTACTGTACTAGTCTGCCGCAGAGGTACCCTTACTGTACCCGTCTGCCTCCAGATCGCCCTGTAACTCCGCCACTGCTCTGGAGGAGGCTGCCATCGATGACAGAACCCCCCCACCTCCGAGTTCCCTACTTACATCCCGCAGCTTCCAGTGCCTCCTGTACTTCAAGGAGAAACATATCCATCCCGACTTTGGACATGTGCACCCATCTTTGCATAATAACTAGGCTGTGGGGTTTTAGGTTTAAACCTATAATAACTGATAAAACCCCACTGAAAAAAATAGCCCTCATTGGTGAAAACATATAAACACTGAAAAAACACCTTGACAACCAAAAACTAAATGCCATTCAAAGAATGGAAAAAGAGAGTGAAAGACATTTTTTTTCTTCCTGAAGGGGTCAATACAATGCAACTTGCAAGCTACAAGCTAGTAGTAAGAAAGACTGACTCTGCTTGAGTTTTGTTCTTTAGGGATGCCACTAAAATATTGTTTCTTCTTCCTTTTACTTTTTTCAGTTTTGTGGCCTTTGGTCTATAGATGCAGGGTTTAGTTTCATGTTTTAGGTCTAGCTTATTTTATAAACTATAGAGAATCAGGAAACTCATATTTGATATTTTGGCTGCATTTGATTCTTTCACCGATAGGTAAAATGGCTTTTTTCATAAAAATCTTTCCTAATATGTGTCATCACATTTACCCACAGAGAATGGGTAAAAACCCTTAAGACATCAGTCCATAGTTTCTATTGGGTCAGTATTGATAGTAGGTGAATTGCCAACACCTCAGGCTTTAAACATTCAATGCAAGGTATAGAGACAAGTTTATATATTACCAAGCATCTGGGATAGTGGTGAAAACATGACACCAGACTTTTGGCAAACATGGAACGCAGTGTCACTTGTAATGCTCTGCATAAAAGGTTCTTTCCAAGTTCAACAAAGATTGGAGTGATATTGTTTGTATTTGCAGTGATTCAGCTACGTATATAAAAAAGTTGTGTGATAACCTGTCAAAATTGATACCCGAGCTGAAGTGATTCCCTGTAGGAGATCCCTGCCACTTGTTAGATGGTAGGCTGAAAGCATATTTACAATCTTCAGAGTTAATGAGGGATGCTATTGACTTTTTAGTCCATTCTGGTGTACTGTTTTCTTATGCACAGGAACTAAAACACAAATATTTATCATGTTGTGCTTTATGTGGCATCAAAGAAAGAGTCATCCCAACTGTGTCCCTTAGCTGATGGTTCTCAGCCCAAGGGGCTATGAATGCTGAGAGGGCCTTTTCACAGAAGTTTACATGGGAAGGAAAGAGCGAGCGCACATGACCCAAAGACTCACTGAAGAAGTATTGTATGGTGTACTACAATAAGATTAATTTGCAAACATATATTTGGACCTCATATACACTATAAGGCCCAGATGTAGGTAAAATAGATTTACCGATTTTTAATTACCGAATTCACCGATTCGGTAATTAAAAATCGGTAAATCTAAGGGGTGGATATGTAGGAACATCCAGATGTTCCTTTTACCGAATCGGTAAATATCTGTATTTACCGATTCGGTAAATACCGACCGGTAATGCCCCATTCATTCCTATGGGCTTTGAAGCCCATAGGAATGAATGGGGCATTACCGGTCGGTATTTACCGAATCGGTAAATACCGATTTTGACAAGGGTGCAGGGGGTGTCACTTTGACACCCTCTAGCACCCCCAAAAAAGATTCGGGGGCCATGTGGCAGGCATACCTGCCCTAAGGGCAGGTCTGCCTGTCATATGGCACAGGTGTGCATGCACACATGTGCATGCACACCGGAATCGGTATTTTACCATGAAGTTGGACTTCATGGTAAAATACCGATTCTGTAAGGCTTGTGGGACTCAGAAGAGTCCCACCTACATCTCATTGTTACCGAATCGGTAAAAATACCGATTCGGTATTTTACAGATTCGGTAAATTTACCGATCGGTAAATTTACCGAATCTGTAAAATATGTGGCCCTACATACCATTTTGTGAATCTCGGTCGGTAACGGCCGAAAATACCGATTTTCGGCCGTTACCGACCGACCTACATCCGGCCCCTAGTACACTGTCTATATACCAGGTTCTTTCAGTGCAGTAAGCAAGCAATATTAAAAGCAAAACGTTCCATAAACACCGGATAAACACTTTTTCGGTTGTTTTTAGTGGCGCGAAAATGTGTAACCACTGATAACAACTGTTTTTAAGATATTGAAAACACTGAAAAAACCCCACCAGAATATACCAAAAATAGAAACTGAAAACAGGAAAGCCTAATAATAACCTTCCACTCTTGCCTGTATCAGTGCATGCCTGATGAACCCCAAGCCTCTTCGTTCCATGAACTTCTGCATGGCCCTATTGGCCCTCTTGCGTGAATGCTCTACCGCAGCTATGGACCTGGCCCCTCGCCACTCCCTATGTGGAACGATCTCTGACCACCATAGCTCGCATGACCCCAATCTATTGCTGATTGCCCCGAGGTCTGTTTGCATGGCCTGTATAAGTGCCCTCCTCCCCAAGGTTAATAATCATTGCCACCCAAATGGATAATCGGGACATTGGGAGTGGGTCACCTAATGAGAGGTGTTGTTCTCGACTGCTTCTCGCGCTCCTCCATCTCATCCCGGGGAAGCCCATCCATACAAACTGTGTCCGTGTGAAACCCCGTGTCCAATTCCTGTGTGTTGCCCACTGTGCCAACCTGGCAACATATGACCACTGAAATTACCTGTCCCCCACTGGTTGCTAATTTGCACCTTGTGGTCATTGTGGTCTTCTCTGATGCACACTTTGTCAGATTGACCTGAAAATATCAATGTTCTATACCCGTTTTCCCTGGTACGCATAGCAAGGGTGTCCCAAAAGGTTAGAGGGAATGAGTGTATGGTGTCCGTCATTAGACACTGCACCATTTTGTGAAGTGTCAAACTACACAGCCTACCCTGCTTGCTGAACTTCCGACTTTCACAGATGCCTGGACCCTGCTTTCCACCTGTAACCCTTGATACTTACACCAGTAATGGTGTCAAACTACAAATTTGTGTGTCACTGTAGTCCTTTTGGATGATTCGCTGGGAACCATCTGTGTCACTGCCAGGCCGTGTCAGGCATTTCAGCCCTATAGTGACCTTGCGTGTCCCTCAAAACATCTTACAGCCTGTTGCCCTGCTCATTTAGTGAGGGATTTTGGGCCCAGCACCCCGTCCACGTTTCTAACATTCGTCTCCCTTACAGGCTCCAGCTAGTCTATGCGACTATCTCTGTCCTGGCAAGGCAAAACCATGGCCATTCCCCCCCTACGGTGCTGTCCTGCCATGGGATATGTGACATGGCACAGGCGCCTAGGTACTTGCCGTTAAGAAGGGGGGAACCACGTGGAGCAACACTTGTCCCTTTCTGGGCAGTCGTAACGCCAAAACAATTCTGCTTCAACCAATGTAGCCAAAATATGCTCCGACCCTACGTTCCCCTCAGGTTATTACGCCGCAACCCACAACTTAGCTGGCAGCTACCACCCCAGCCTGACTCTAGCGCAGGTATTATTGTCTGTCTTGGATGGTCTTGGGAATCCATCCCTTGGTGCATGCTTCCAACCCCAATGTTATCATCTTAGTTGTACCAGCCCACCGCCTTCCCGCCGGCTTAGCAAGCCCCTGCGGAAACACCTGCCTGTGAAAGCCGACCACGCTATCTCCCTTAGCAACCCTCCCTTTAACACAGGGTCTAGCTCTTCAGGCGTGTCACTAATATTCTCCAAATGCTTAGGAGGCTAGCTTGCCACCTGCTTGGACCACATCCCTTCTGATACACCGTACAGAGAGACTAACATGAATGTCTTGTTATTTCCTGCCCACATCCGGATTCTACAAGTCCAACCAGTGACACCAATCGCAGGCCCTCCTGCTAAGACACCACCCTATATGGCCATAACGTGCCAATATGTGTCCAAGGTACTGGGCAACAAAATTTGAAGCAACCTATAACTGGAATGGCCATAGTCACCAGTGATCTAGACTTGCTCCATGCTTCTTGTAGTGGTTATCGCAGAAAGCCATATAGTGGCCAACAGATAGAGGTGCCAGTGGAGCCCAACGAGGCGACGGTGGAGCGCACACGGAACCCCCCCCCGACACATTGAAACCCAGGTGAACTAAAGATATAAACAGCATGCATGGAGTCTCGCAACCGATATTCTGGGCAGAAATTAAACAACCATAAATTCAAAGGATTAAACATATCCAAGCATTGTCGTATCAAGCAGACAACAGTGGAGTCCTACCCGAATGGACCTAGCATAGGCCATCGTGGAGGAGTATATGAGAGGCAACTTGGGGACCGAAGGTGTGAGCCGCTTGCTACTGCCTCTCCATAATACCAGTAGCCCTGGATCCAGGGAAAAGCTGATGAAGAGATCCAGCGTAAGAGATGTGGGCAAGGTTAAATCTGCCTGTACTTAATACAAGCACCTGTGTAGTTCAACTGTAAAGTGTGTGTCACTGAAGCTCCATTGGGGGGTGAAGGTTGGTAAGAATCCTTCGACTTGCAGTTCAAACCCTTCTAGTATGCAGATTTGCCTCATTACGAGGTATGGTGACTTGTGTTTTCACGCATTGGAAAAAGCAGCCGCTCACTGTTCTTACTGCTAACTCGTATCTGAGACACCTGCCACTGCTCCATAGAGATCCTCTTGTAGTCTACTGAACTGGTTACGATGTTGCATGGACCAACACAAGGTATCCGCAATTAACCAAATCTTCATTCCGCCCCTGTGGCCTAATGATTCTGACCTGACCCCTTGCTTTCTTTCTAATAAAACATAAAACTTTGGTAGCCCTGGCCACCGATACCAGGTGTTTGTTAAGCTTCACAAGTACTGACAGGTACTGAGCAGTACGGAGAATACAAACTGTGCTGTCGTCTGCCCATGATTTTAAACTATATCAAAATTAGAAACCCCTCGCAGCACAAGGATGTTGCTGTGGAAACTTCTAAGGCTTAGCCTAAGTGTCAGAAAATGATAGTGTGTCCGGGTATATTTTCACGCAGATGCGGCAGGGATTCAAGCATGGGAGTTTGAAACAACTCTACTCGCTGCACTTAGTAATGAGTATGCTCCACGAACCCAAAAGTATAGCTCAAATACGTGCCCCACTAGTATCAATGCTTGAGAATTGGTTTCTACGTGAATGCATGTCATTGCCACTGGCACAAAAATCTAAATACTATCCCACTATCCTGCTATCGTTGTGAGGCTCACTGGTGCCCCTGCGCCAAAATTGCACCAACTAGGAGGGTGGAGCAAAAATGCCTGTTTCAAGGGATAACAGAGTTTAATGTAGGAACAAAAGAGTTCGGTCAGGTGTACTCCGGCCCAACAAGGTGGCTAAGAAAAGCAACCGCCCTATGGCTCATGGCAGGAGGCCAAACCCGCATGCCCCGCACACTGCTCCCGCTGTACAGCCAAAACCCTGAAGCAACACTAAAGTGGGGTGGCGAAACAATGTAGTCCCGGCCTCCACAGCTAGTGATGTCTTGGGCAGCAGCTGGAGTGGGTACTTGTTAGTGCCCCAGTACTTATTACTAATTCAATTTAAAGCCCTGCATTAAATACCTAACACCCTTGAGGAAGAAAAACAGGGGAACGTATTTCCTTACCCATCATCCCTCTAGTGTAAAGAAGTAAGCGGCAGGTAATACAGTACTGTAAAATGGTGGAGGTACAGCACTGGGCACCTCACAATCCCTATGAATTACACACAAGTCCCCAGGCAACCCCACTGGTTATCCCTAACACAATTGAGTAGCTTGTCCTGTGCGTGCTGAGTGTAAGGGAGGGAGACATGCGTAGGTGAATAACCTATAACACAAATGCACTCCTGTTCCATAGCTGTGTGAGTGCCACTTAATTTGCGCTGGAAAGAGTAGGCCTGTGCCAGCCCAGCTTGAGTGATCTTATGAATAATATTATCCCCCTATTCCAGGAAGGAGATGACCGAAACACCTCAACCCTACCGGACTCCGGGGCCTGTGATGCTGAGGACGGGGAATGCTGTTTTAAAGGTGTCGGGTATCAACCATCACCTGCCTTAAGTACCTACAAAGCAAGCCCCCGATCCCTCCCAAAGAGGCATCCGCACTCGAAACTGAACGCGAGTGTGCCGATGCCAAGCCTGTAAGGAACGTGGCAAAAATAACATGGCTAATGCTATAGCTTAGAGACAAGAGTATCTGGCTCATCCATAGTGAAACAAAAGAGCGCATACATGGGCACCAGCTAAAGGTTAAATATCCTGCTGTTAGGCTTGAACCGCCTCCTCCTGTTGCGTAAGTGCTAATATGACCCTTCACTGCCCTTGTGTTGAAGTCCCTGGTGTTGCTCGATCGAAAGCCCCCGTGGCCTCGAGCCAAAACTAATTGCCCCCCTGCAGACTCCCTGCTCAAAAATACCTTCGGGGAATGCGGGCCATGATCCTACTACCTCTCGCATGCACGTGAGCGCATTAACAACCGAACAAATACCCCGTCTTCGAGGGCAGTGCTGGGCCTGCGGTCAGGCCCCCTGCAAAGAAATGTCTATGGCCGTACCGTGGTCCTCGAAGACGGAGGTGCCAAAAACTGCGGGCCACCCAGAGGTCCGCGGGGCCAAGAACGCCACGGCTTCCTTACCGGCACCAAGTATTACCTCACGTGCGTGCAGCTGGAAAAGATAACGTGCCTTTTTCTCGACTGATCCACCCAAAAGAGCTATCGTCGGAAAACCCATCAGCATAAATCATATATGGAATTAGAAACACGATTCCCACGAATAAGCAAGGACACAAAATACTGAGCTACCCTGCCACGGCTGCAAATAAAACAGTAAAACGACACCCGAGGCGGGTATTCGACCTGAAATTGAACACGGGCCATAAAACCCTTTTGTGAGCCCCAATGGAAAACAGGAGGTGTTTCTCCCTACTCCACCTCGTGACCATTAAGGGTGCGGACGTGGGACCTCCGCGCGCGGGCGCCACTCCAAATCAATCCGGCTCCCATGTGCTGGGTCACCCTTCAGTGCTGCTTGGCCACGACTACATCAGCAACAATGCTCGCAAAAGCACATGCCTTCACAATTGAAACTGACCAAGAGAAAACGACAACGCCGTCAGCATCAGTGAATAAAGCTGCCCCTTTCGCTCTATTGTACACTCCCTCCTATATGGCGGTCCCGGTCCGTCCACTGCAGAACAGCCAAGTCAACCGAAACCCGAGGTGTCTCAACGCCCCGAACACCAAACAACAAGAGAGAGGACCTTCAAAGAGCCAGCAAAGAGCGTCTTCGACAACAACGTCTCTCATAAATTCCCAAAAACACGGTGTTGACACGTGAACCAGAAACCAGGCAGAGAAAACAAAATGTTTGACTTTCCAACACAATGGCATTTTTATTCACACTACACTGCCCAATAAGATCTCACTTCACTTCAAACCTGCCTAGTAAGTATCCTGCACGCACCAGGTCAAAGAGGGGGGGGGGCAACCCCTCAAAAACTGTGGCACCAGAAGAAAACGACAGTGGAGGCCCGCAGCCGCGAACCTGGGGACCTAGCAACACTGAGCACCTCGTCAAGCGCGCCACGTGCAGGCCATCAGATGATGAATGCCGACAAGCCACACAAAAGGAGAACAAAGGACAAATAGCGCCCCTTGGGACCCAAGGCTCACCACCGCAATCCAGGCTACAAAACCAACAATTGTCACAAACACGGTGCCCCGAACACACCCGGGTTCCCGCGCTGGCTTTCTCCTAAATTGGGCACCATTCTTGAAATATTCTAGCTCCGTGGAGGAGGCAGGGGCCTCATTCAAGTGGGCACCATTTTGACAATGCACGTGGTCCCATGGAAGAGTTTGGGGCCCCGTTCCTGTGGAGCCAATTTAAATATGCGCGTTGCCCCTTCGGTTGTGGCCCGGGTACTTGGGAGCCATAATTGTGGAATGTAAGTAATCTGCCGGTACCCGGACCATGGCTCCACAGGATCACGCTCTCCTGATTGAGCTAATTCTGCTCCTTAACATTGGACGCCAAAAAGACTGGCCCTGCTTGTACAACATTACACAGTAGGTGAAACGCGGCTCTCCCCAGCTGGAAAGCTAGCAAGTCCCAGACAACAAAAGCATTCAAACCCTCGGATTATAGCACTGTCTTCCATTGTACTGAGAACAAGAAGGATATTTTGCGCTACACTTTTCTCGACCTCCTTTACAATGCCCTTATCAGCAAACTGACATAAACTCAAAACTTATGCTGCGGCATAAACTTGTGATCTACTCCAATCCCCCCAAAGCTCCGCCCGCCCTATCCGAGGCCACAACCATTATAACGACGCGAGTACCGTAAGCGTTTAATCTGCCATAAACCAAAACAACACAGCCTGCCTCTCCTCTCCCCTCGTCGCATAGCAGAGTCAAAGGGTGCAGTCCTGCGACCGCCCCCTCCCCGAGTATGCCAGAAGCCAACAAAAGGTGGACCTTCTTCGGACCCACAAGGCTCCAATCACTCTCTCGACCGCCGAATGGAGACCTCAAGGCGGGGTGGGGCGTTCTGGGGCTTATCACTCGCGAAATGAATGCTTAGGCATTCCCGCTAACCCAAATGAGCGACACGCCGCATCCGACCATTGAAGGCCTCTCCGAGGATCAAGCACAACAAAGACCTCAGTGCAACAAACGCGTCCCACTCAAGAGACCCCACATGCCCCCGAACATTACCAAGACCGTATACCGCTTGGCCTCTGCATCCCGCCTGTCACCCCGCCTGAAAACGGCGATGAAATCACTCCCCCATCCCGAGAGTGAACAACTCACCGCCACTGAAACCAAACGGCGATTGGAGGAAAACCGCAAACCGACGCCAGACCAAACCTCTGGATGGAGCGATCAGAGGGCACACAAACGGCGAAAGCATGCAGCGAGGCAGGCAGGTAGCAGGACGACCGGAAAAGAGGTCGACTTGGAGGCGGCAGAGGCCTAAGTACCCGGCCCGCCCCCAGGCGTCCCCTCCCCTGGATGCACGTCACTGGTGCACCCGCCCACGGGGAGGGGCTGGTGAGGCCGACAAGAGCCTCCCCCTCCTAGGGGACAAGGGAGGGAGAGCTCCAAATAGTCGGCACTAGAGGGCTGCCGTGCTGATGTCCCCCTGCGGGGGACGCTGGCAGCTGCATACACCTATGCCTGCAGCATTTGTGTCTGGAGCCATGAATGTGTGAGCGACCTGAAATGCTTCTCCTGCCAGCGGATCACAACACATTTCGTTCTTTGTTTGCTGGGTCCACCTGGAAACAAAGCCAGACCCGCATCCCTTCCGCCTCATTAAGATGTAATGGGCCTCTCTCCTTTTTAACAAGTGGCTAACTACCCAGGCGTTGCCGAAAGGTCACGTGCTCAGTTAAAGTGCTTTCCCAGACATTGATTCAAAAGGCAGATAATGCAGTAAATAGCAATAATTAAAAAGGCTTCAAAGATAGCAATGCGACAAAAGAGTCCTCCAAATACATAATGTTCTACACAGCCACTCTGCATTATAATTATAGGATAAATGGGCATGTAATGAACCCGCTCGTCATGGTGATCACATTCTGTGTCTGTGATGTGGGATTAAACACAAAGATGGTTTGTGATATTGGAGGTAGGTTGCTGTTCCGCCAGGGAACGTGTAAAAAGTAGCACAGTGGCCCTAGCTAAGCTGGCTACTGTTGTCCCTGTTTAGCAATGGAAGCCACGTTCCTAGTAACTATTGAAGAGCAGAGCTCCTGTGTGGCTCGTCGCAAACCTGTCTGTGTACAGGGCCAATGCACTTTCAAACTAAATACATTAGAATTAGGCAAAACTAAACAGGTTTATTTCATCAGCTGGGACGCAGCAAAATTAGGGCTAAAGACTGCTAAAAAAAAATATCTGGGCTCCGTAAAGAGCAGATGATAACCTACAACATATATTGAGTTGGATTTCTAGAACTGTGACGTAGATATAACTAGGTAGGTGTGTCTCCACCATGCAGACATCATTGGCGTTCACCCCCCACCAAAGGAAAAGGGAGGAGAAAGGGAAGGCTTCTAAATTGATGTGCTTTACTTGTACTGCCAGAGTACAGAGAGGCTGCAGTAACGTATCACACGTACACTATGCCTGTAGATGGGGGGTGTTGGGCCCTCTTTACTTGAGGAGCAGCGCCATTGCAGCTGAGCACAATATTAGGACCCGGGACACACTTAGATGCTTTCCGCGTGGTCCGGACTAACTCCGGGACCACGCCTCCTTTATTTATAGCTTGCGCGGCGTGACGTATCACGCCCGCGCTAGCGCACGGCTACGTGCGCAACAACTAGACTGCGAGCATGCTGTCTCCAAACATTACACTCCTTTCAACCTTTATTAAAACAAAAACCACAACAGGTAATAGTTAAAAGTCACTACGCCTCATCTGGATAGGAGAAAAACATAAGTGGCCGGCAGGCCCGTTACCAGTCTGGTGATAAGGCGTCTCACTCTCAGCCCACTGCAAAGTCCGCCAGCTGCGAAGATGGGGCTGGGTTTCTTCTCAGCCCATAGCCTGCGGCCTCTCCTCGAAACAGAACTCTCTGTGGAACGTCCTGTCGGGCTGGGGTTGGCGACAGCCCATCCCCGGATAGGTGGGGGCTGGCAGCACTGGGCCTCTCAGAAGCCGGTGAGTTTACCGCCAACCGGTCAACGGTGCTTCCGTGCTCACTCTCCGGGGAACTGGTGTTGCATGCTGCTGGGCTTGGTGGCGCTCTGTCCGGTTCCTGACTGGAGTGATCTTCGGATGGGACGGAGGCTCGCTTGAAGAAGGATACATTGCGTGTGACGGTTTCTCCGTCGCGTTGGGCTGTTACCATGGTGCCAGACCGGCGTGTGACTGTCCAGGGTCTGGGTTCGAATGGGAGTCTGAACTTGCTCCCTGGGTATCTGTCTCTCACATAGACTTGATCTCTTTCCCAGATGGACGATTCCTTGGCTCGGCGTCTGAAACTGGCATAGTCATTTGAGAGCTTCCTGTTGAGCAGAATTTGCCGGGAGCTTGCTTCGGTTGGGGTCCAGGTATGATGATGGGGTATCGTGTCTCTGACTATCCTTCCCATTGCCGATGGCCCCGGGGCAGCTGTGGTCGTGCGATGGGTCGTGAGCCGGTATTCCCTCAGGAACGTGTATATGGCTCTCTCCAGCGGTGCTTCTTCAGCGTGGGCGATCCGGATGACCTTGTTGAGAGTCCGCATAAACCTCTCTACCTCTCCGTTAGCTTGAGGCCATCTGGGAGTCACCTTCCGGTGCTGGATCCCCCATTCCTGGAGATAGTCGGCAAACTCTTGACCTTGGAAGGGCGGTCCGTTGTCGGTCTTAACCTGCTCGAAGATGCCGTGGGTGGCAATGATTTTTTCGAACTTTGCAATTACTTCTTTGGCAGCCAGTGAGGTTATTATTTCCACTTCTGGATACTTGGTAAAGTCGTCGATGACAACGAGCATGTAGCGGCCATCCGGAAGGTGTCCGAAGTCTGCGCTCACTTGTTCCCAGGGTTTTTCCGGGTTATCTTCGGTGATGACCGGGGGTGGTGATTCGGGTGGTCCTGCCGCTTGGCACCAGCGGCACTCCTTGACCATCTGCTCGACTCTTGTGTCCATTTCCGGAAACCACACTTTTGCCCTAAGTCTACTTTTTGTCTTCACCATTCCCTGGTGGTCACGGTGAGCCAGTTCAATTGCTTGTTGGGTCAGACTTGCTGGCATCACGATTCGCGGTCCTCTGAGGAGGCATCCTTGGCTGTCCACTGACAGTTCATCCTTTATCTTGAGGATGGTTTCCAGGGCACACTTTGCTTCGGGTGTCCTCTTGCTTAGTGACGCTTGAAGTGCCTTCCAGTCGTTTTGTTGCAGAGCGTTTGCTACTAGTTGGAGCACCTCATCACTGCGAGTTGCCTCCACGATCATGTCGATGCCCATGGGTAGTGGTCGTGATCGCTCTAGGATTATTCTCACGTACTCCTCTGTTTCTTCGGCATATTCTTTCTCCTGGTTAGTTGCCTCCCTGGGATGCCTGGAGAGGTAGTTTGCCGGGTTTGTTGCACCGGGCTTGAATTCCAGCTTGTAATCATACTCTTGAAGTTGAAGGATCCACTTCTCTATTCTGGGTGGAGGTTTGGGTACTGATCCTCTGAACAGTGGAAGTAGAGGCTTGTGATCGGTAGAGACGGTGAACGGATGCCCATAGACGTATACATGGAAGTGTCTGCAGGCCCAGTGGATTGCGATCGCCTCCCTCTCGATCTGAGAGTATCGTTGTTCGGTTTCGGTCAGCGACCGCCTTGCGTAGGCGATGGGTGCCCAGTCCTCACCACCTTGGCTTTGTGTTAGCACCGCTCCTAATCCGTACGGGCTGGCGCCACAGCTATATTGGTTGTTTTGGCAGGGTCGAAGTAGGATAGAGTCGTGTTAGCTGACAGAGCCGCCTTGGTGTTCTGAAATGCTAGCTCCTGCTCTTCTCCCCACTGCCAGGGGGTAGTGGACTTGGTGAGCTCCCATAGTGGTCTGGTGAGGTTGGACAGGTCTGGGATGAACCGCCCACAGAAATTTACCATCCCGAGGAAGCTCCGAACCTCCGATGTGTTGGTCGGCGCTGGGGCCGCTTGCACGTCTCTCACCTTTTCAGGGTCTGGGGCTGCTCCCTTGTCGGAGAAGGTGTATCCGAAGAAGCTGATTTTGTTCTGCAGGAATTGACATTTTTCCCGATGCAGCGTAAGGCCTGACTCCTTAATCCTTTGCAACACGCCTCTGAGCCTCTGGTGATGTTCCTCCACAGTGTTAGCGTGTAACGGCAGGTCGTCGCTGACGTTCAGGACTCCTGTGAGCCCGCTCAGGACCTCCCGAACCGTGTTTTGGAAGACTTCTGCGTCGCTTGATATTCCGAAGTTAAGTCGTCGATAGCGCCGGAGTCCCACGTGAGTGGAGAAAGTGGTAATGTATCGGGAGTCCGGGTGTAGGGGTAGCTGATGATACCCTGATCTTAGGTCCATTTTGGAGAACCATTTCGCTCCATTTAGCTCTCCCAGGATATCGTCTATTGTGGGTGTTAAGTGTCGTTCCCTCTTCACTGCTGCATTGGGTAGGCGCATGTCGACACAGATGCGGACCTGCCCTGGCTGTTTGGGTTTTCGCGCTACCACAATCGGCGACACACATGGGGTGGGCCCGCTGACTTTCTCGATTATGCCTTGTTTCTCGAGGGTCTCCAGTTCTTGTTCTACCTTTTTCCTTAGGTGGAATGCTATTCGTCGATGCCGGAGGGCTACAGGCTGGATGGACCGGTCGATGTGTAGAGATACTTCTTTCCATCGGAGACATCCAATACCCTGGAATGTGTCTTCAAATTCTTCGAGAATCGTGTCCAATTCTTCCTCTAACACCGCCATTGCGAATGATATCAGGTGCAGATCTTCGGCTATTTGGCCGCTGAGTAGCATCCCACTGCCTTCTTTGGTGACGTAGATGGTTGACGGTGTCTTCCTGTCTTGGTGCTGTATCTCCGTTTGGAAGCACCCAATTAACGGTATTGGTGTCTTTTGTCCATAGGCAAAGACTTGGATCTTGGCTGCCTTCAGCGCCGTTTTTTTTCGCAATTGGTTGTAGACATTTGCCGCCATGAGTTCAATCGAGGCTCCTGTGTCGATTGTTGCTCTCACCTCTTGGTGTTGTACTATTATTCTGCACTTCGGGAGTCGCCGTTTCTTCCTCTGCGGCTGGTCTATGGCAAATACATAGTGAACCGGATAGCTGTTGGCGTCGTCGTCCATGTCTTCACTCTCTGGGTCCTCCCTTACGGCATGGGCTGCTTCGGGCTTTTGCTTGGAGGATCTGCACACTGATGCGAAATGGTTCATGTGCCCGCACGACCCGCATTTTCTCCTGCGCGCTGGGCAGTCTTGTGCCCGGTGTGGCGCGCCCCCACAGTATCCGCATTCTTTTCGACGTTCTGGTGGTCTTCCTCTCCCGAAGGGGCGTTGCTTTGGCCGTACGACATTGATTTGCTCGGCCACATTAACTTGCTCCGTCTTGACCGGTCTGTGGAGCGCTGCTTCCATGTGCGACGCTCTCGCCTGTGACAGCTCTTTGGAGCAGCCTAGCTTTAAAATGTCCGCTAATGGTTTGTCATCCTCTTGGAGGATCTTCACCCTCAGGTTGGAGGAGTAGCAGCCTTGAATGATCTGGCCACGAATTTCTTCCTGCTCGTCGCGGAATCCGCATGTGCTCGCCAGTTCCTTCAGACGAATATGGAATGCGTTGAGGGACTCTTCCGCTTCCTGTCGCGCCTGCCTGAAAATGAAACGCTCGTAGTCCTTACTGGCCATTGGCTCAAAATGTGCATTGAGCGCATTGAGAAGCGTGACATAGGTATGAGGGGTGGCTTCCACCAGGGTCTTATAAATCTGATGAATGTCTTTCCCCCCGAGATGTAGAAGAAGCGCCCTGCGCCGTTCTCTTGCCGTACTAGCACCCTCAAAGTAAAACTGCAGCCTCTCCGTCCAGTCCTTCCACCTTGGGGCTAGGGACGCAGGAGCTCCGTCGATGACAACCGGTTCGATGAGCGGAATGGTCGCCATGGTGGAGAGAGTTGGCCAAACGATGCTGTGTGGGCACGCAGGGGCGGGCGACGCAGGCCTGGCGCTCCTCCCTGTATGTGCAGCCACTCGGGTTGTCGGGAAAACGCTGTGCTCTGCCTCTGCCGGCGGAGACTGTGCTGTTGGCCTCAGGGGTGTGCTCCCTTACGCTCCGATGGAGTTGCAAGGAATAAGTAGGCCTTATGCACGCAGGACTGCGCCGGTACCTGGTTCCAGGAGTCTGGGCACCATGGAATTCTCATCCAGCCGTGTGCTCGCCGCCGCTCCCCTCTGTGCATTCACCACCGCGGGGTCCGCCTGTGAGGCCTTCCGACACGTGCCGCCACTTCCACGTGGGGCGGACAGCCTCGTACAGAGTTGCGGCGTGCGGGGCCTGCATGGGCGGAAGGTGCCGAACATGCAGCAGCAGAGTAGGCTAAATAGTGCTCCAGGGCACATCATGGGCTCGTCTAGCCCTCGTCGCCATTGTCGGGCCCTCTTTACTTGATGCGCAGCGCCATTGCAGCTGAGCGCAATAATAGGACCCGGGACACACTTAGATGCTTTTCGCGTGGTCCGGACTAACTCCGGGACCACGCCTCCTTTATTTATAGCTTGCGCGGCGTGACGCATCACGCCCGCGCTAGTGCACGGCTACGTGCGCAACAACTAGACTGCGAGCATGCAGTCTCCAAACATTGCAGGGGGCACCTTCATTTTTTTGCTGCCATCTCACGTGGCCCCGTGTGTTTTTGAGAAAAAGGGTGAGGCTCTAAGAGCACTTCTGATGCCAGTAGTTTTGGGGCTGTGCTATTGCTTGCTCAGCAGCAGGGACATTTCAAGAATTTTGGGGGGCCAGGGCCAAACGTATTTTGGGGTCCCCTGTTCGAAACAATCCAATTTCAGCTCCTTCATCCCTCCGTTTTTTGGGTCACTGAGTGCTTTCCTCCAAATGTTAAATGTGTTCTAATATTCAGTGATAGTGACAATACTGTAACACAGCAGCAACTCACTAATATTGCTGCAAATAATCTCTGTGATCCCCCTTCCCATTTCTCATATGTGAGGGCCTGTTTTGTTCTAAAAGAAACTTTTTTATGAATGTTGCATGAAACATAAACACAAAATTTGTCTGCAAAATGTCTGTAATAGACTCTCAGCACCCACATAAAAAAATAAAGGAAAACGGTATTTAAAACAATCTGTTTAGGAATTATTCAAGATCACCAGGGAAACACTCTGTAGAACAGGGTTGGCTCTATCAGGGTGCCCCAAAAGGTTGGGTACCTGGGTCGGAGCCCACATTGCCCATGCCTTAAAACATCTCTGCTTAGCAGAGCTCTGGTCCCTTCCACATTCCCCATTGGTTGGCTGACAGAGGCACATACAATGAGTGGAGGATGGCAGTGGTGTAAAGAAACTTGGGGGGTTGCAAACTACATCGAGGGAGCCCCAATGCTCTGGACACAGTAAGGCTTTCTCAGACTAGGGGCCCCCGCACAATCCCGAAGGGTGCTTCCTGGACCTTGGGCTCCCCGCATTGCAGGGGCTTTTGTTACACCACTGGAGGAAGGTTAGAGTTGGACATGACAGTCAAGCCAATCGGAGCCATTGCAGCCCATGATTAACCTTGCCCTGGTCGCACTATGGGCGATGGGTCCAGGATCAATCCTCAGCTATGTCCTTTGGCTGAACGGGCTTGAATCTGCACCAGCATCTCTTTGCCTCATAAGTCTTGGAGGCCAGTGCAATTCTGTACCAAGGGCCATATATAAATATACATATAAGGTATTTTGCATTCACAAACCCTGCAATCCACAAAACCACTGGGTCTGACCCAAAAATACCTTTTTCAAAAGCACAAAGCCTATTTTATGACTCCAATGAGTCAAAAACACTTTTCAAATAGGTTTGAGACCTATAACGACATGAAATGCGGAAAAAGGGCAAAAAGGGCAGTTCAGTGGTGCTGGAATATTTTTCAGACAGGGGGGTGAGGACATCAATGTTACACCCTTGGATTCATAGGGAATCTGGAAAATCCAAGCAACACACAATCACAAATTAGCCACACCCATTTAGCAAGAGAGTGGTAAATGTGTAGTGTGTTGCATTTAGGAGTACACTGTCACAAATATATTACTAAAGCATGGCGTGGTAGCACACTGTCATTTACAGAAATAAAATGTTCCTTTGAAACAACTGCTACATGCACAGACTGATAATACTATATGACGCCCAAACATTAATGTATATAAAGTGGGTTTCTAGAATGTTTGCCATTTGCCATCACAAATTAGGGTACTGAATTATTTTCATTTTATTAACATCTTTCTTTCCGTCACACTTTAGAATTATTTTAAAAAAACGTTTCATTTGTGGTTTTAGAACTCCTTATTTGAAATATATATATATATATATATATATATATATATATATATATATTCACTGAAAAAACCATAGGTTATAGACCATATATAGTTAGGAATTTGCATTTACAAAACCTTGAAAATTCACTGAAAAAACCATAGGTTAGAGACCATATATAGTTAGCTGGACATTTTATTGACATAAAACCAATGAAATTCCATATATAGTTAGTTGCATTAACTATATATCGCGCACCAGCAATCCACTGCTGATGATGTCACATATTACATCATTCATGACATGGTCAGTGACATCACGAGACTGAGATTGAGACAACCACCCACAGAAAAAAGACAGCAACAAATAGCATCCTGCACGGACTGAGTTTCCATCCCCAAAAACTGGTTAAAAGTATACCTTACGGTGAATTTCTCCGCATGAGAAGAAATTGCTCAACAGAACAGGAAATGGAGAAAAAATTCAATGACACAAAAAACCGGTTTCTTGAAAGAGGTTACAAACATAGAGACAAAGCATGCAGAATAGGACAAAATACAACGGTCCTATCAGACCCTTCAGGTAAAGACTTCATAATCAAAACAAAAATAACTTGCGAATCCTCCTTTGTTGTTTATATGCTCAGGTGCCAATGTGGAAAAGAGTACATTGGAAGTACCAAATGCCCTCTAAAGAAAAGAATTTTAGAACACATTCGGGCAATACAAAACAACGACAACACCTATGCCATGGCTAAACATCTGAGAACACACACTGGCAAAACTTGGCAAGACATTAAGTTTTTGGGACTAGCCTCCATCCCCACCCAGGAGAGAGGGGGAGACAGACTTTTGAAATTGAGACGTTTGGAGTCGAAACTTATAATAAAGTTCAAAACAAGACAGCCGAGAGGGTTGAACGCAGACGAGGAAATGCATGTACATCTCTAAAAACTCTGATTACTGACTTTGATATAAATCCTGTGTGAAGGAATATTGTAAAGGCCTTAACGTTCAAATCATGGGGTCAAAGTGTGGGACATAGGGCACTCAGCCCGTGAAACAAATCATGACGAAAAACGTTATATGATTGCCAGGTCCATAATGCAAAGTGTTTATTGTTAAAGCACCAAAAGGACTTCAAAATTAATTTAATTATCAGCATATAATTTTATTCCATAAAATTTATAATATTTCTTAAATGAAATGTTACCCACACGTAACCCTTACACAAATGTACTTTTGTTTTTTGCAAAACACACGTTTAATGGAAAAAACTACAAGGCCCACAATTCCTCATTTTGTTTAACTGAGTGAATAGTATAAATTGTGGAAAGTGAAAAGGGACTCTTGTAGAACACTGCCGTGACCAAGAACGTTAGTTCGAAACGCGTAGGAGTTTTTGCTAAGAGACCTGAAATAAATCTATCGTGTTCAAGAAGAGTGCCGCGTCCTTGCCTTTGTTCATGATATATATATATATATATATATATATATATATATATATATATATATATATATATATATATATATATATATATACATATGTATTCAGTTCATTTACAACATCCTACAGCCTTTCCTTTCTCACCAGTAAGAGTGTCACATAGGTCAATTTACAAAATCCTCACACTTCCCCAAAGGAGAAAGGAAAGTATACACCTGCCTCCATGCTAAGTGAATAAGCAGCAATTTGTCAGAAGACTAGACAGACATTTTACCTCCCTCTTTGAAGGCACATCAAATGTGACAAAATGCAAACCGAAATTTAAAGTCATCTTTAAGGCTCTTTTGAGATGGGAACACCAGCATGGTTATTTAGGGGGTGCTGCAGGACCCCTCCTTCACCCCTACTTTCAGTGAATATGAGTCAGTTCCTTCAGCAATTCAGTATACAATCATGATTCTGGTCACAAACCACTGGTCAGTTAGCAAAAGCTCAAAGCAGGTGGCAACTGATTCTCAATTGGGATGGGGTCTCCTTTGAGAATCGTGTTTGTAGCTTTGCAGGAGTAAGACCTGTCAATCTTGAAGTTTTGCCAAATAAACTTGTTGCTCCTTTTTTATAATACACCAGTTTCTCTAAGCAAATCAGCTGCTTTAAAAGCAAACAATGTTCAAATTCAGAAATGGGAACCACGGAATGGCAGTCAGGTTTTCCTTACAGGCCATCACTGCGTTAGTAGATAATCATAAGGGGTCTTCAATAGAAACTTGTTTAATTTCAACTAACTGAGGGGCATATTACCAAGCGATAGCGATAATTATCGCTATTGCTTGGTTAGAGACAAAAATGTATCGCCGACCTGCGGCGATTTTTTATCGCAAATAAACCTTGGTATTACCAAGGTTTATCGCAAATGCGATAAAAATCGGCCCCAAAGCATGAATATCGCTGAAAAGTCAGCGATATTCAGGCATTACCGAGCTAATGCTCTTAGCCATGTTATCCACCACCCATTGGATAACATGGCTAAGAACTGCTCAGGGCAGGTGTTAGCTTTTGGAGATATTCGCGCTTAGCGCGAATATCTCCAAAAGTTGGTAATAGGTAATAGGCTATAGGTAATAGGAGATAGCGATGTTAGCGACTGTTTCCAGTTGCTAACATCTTGGCACGCCCACTTTGCATATCATTAGTGATAAATTTCTCTGACATGCAAAGTGGGGCCTAAGATGGTCGCTATCTCCTACTAGCTGTCGCTAACTGGTGTTAGCGACAGCTAGGTAATAGGGAGATAATTTTCATCTCCGCTTTCTTGGCTTTTAAAGCCAAAAAAGCAGAGATAAACCCCCTTGATAATATGCCCATAGGTTCTTCTGTGACACCTGAGAATAGTGGTCAATTCACAAAAAAAGTAAGTGCACAATTTACACCACATTTTGTGAACAGACTCTTAAGAAATGATGCAGCATATACCAAAGCCCCTCCTCCTCCCATGCTGGACAGCCCCTGGTCCTCCATTACTCTTCCGGCACAACATGGGCTGATCCTTCAGGTCCCAGATTCCTTGGTCTATGGAGGACCCTATTGGAAGTTTGGATCTCAAGGGAAAAGTACATTGACAGTTAATTATACTGATTACCATAATGAAAATGCAAAAGCAATTTCTGAGATTTGATTTAATGTTTTCTCAAACATAGAAAAAGGGAGAAATAAACATATTTCTCCTTCTCTATGATAGGCACAACATTTTGGAATAATCACAGAATTACGATCTTTAGTAAATCTTGGATTGCATCAAATTCCATTGGTGGATGCATGGGAACTCCCACGCTCCACGCATGGAACACCTACCACACCAAAAGGTAACTCATTGGAAGCGACTGCTTTTCTTTGCATTCCTTTACAAAGTCACTCAATGCGGGCCAAATAGCTCCTTGCATGGCTTTGCCTTGCCAAAATATTGACATACCTGCACAATGATCTCTTGAGCAGTTTCTTTATGCCATAACAGCTCACATGCTCATTTGGTTCTGCCAAGTTATTCCCCTAAAAGTCTGGACATAATCGCAGGAGGGCGGGTCAAATTATTAGATTTCAGAAGCATATTCATTAACCCACTGAGCTTCCACGCACTCTTCAAAGAGGAATTGGAACATTCCTATGCAGATCTCATAAGATATTTGTTTGGGCTCAGCCATTAGCCCTCGGACTGATTATGCGTGGGTTGGTAAAATCCGACCCATGCAAAATACCTTGTTTATACATTGGTGAGAAATACAAGTTTGAAAGTATTTAAAATATCTGATAGTCATCTGTTATTTACTAAATTATGTGGATTTTGGTGTCTTAAACACCAAAATCTGCATGTTGTTCCCCACAAGCTTGTAATAGGTGTTCTTTATAGCACCCCGATAAATAACATACCCCGTGGTATCGTTTTTTATCAGGTGTGATAAATAACAACTAGGGCCAGATGCATCAAGCATTTTTCTCCTCACAAATGGGCTGATTCTCAGAATCGGCCAGTTTGCAATCGCAAAAGAAGCTTATGCGATGCATCAAACCCAATTTTGCAATTCGGTAACCTGTTACCGAATCGCAAAATGGCTTTGTGATTCGCTATTTGCAAGGGAAGTGTTTAGGGCGTCCCTTCCAAATAGCGAATCCTAACAGTATGCATGAATGTTGTGTGACCGTGAATGTGGTTGCAAAACATTTGCATATTACCACCTACTTCACAAATGGAAAGGGGTCCCCAAGGGACCCCTTACCCTTTGTGAATGTTTGTAAAAACATTTTTAAGAGCAGGCAGTGGTCCCACGGACCACTGCCTGCTCTTAAAAAAATGAAAAGAAAACATTTCATTTTTATTTTCGTAAAAGCATATTGTTTTCCTTTAAGGAAAATGGGTTCGTTTACAAAAAATTGATTGTTTTTTTAAAACAATCACAGACATGGTGGTCTGCTGATCTCAGCAGGCCACCATACCTGTTGTTTTTGTGATACCTAGGAGGTCTCAAATTGCGACCTACCTCATTAATATTCATGAGGTAGGTCATTTGCGACTCCTTAGGAATTGCAAGAAGTGTACTGCACACTTTCATTCATGCCGTTTTGCGATTACCTAATTGTGAATCACAAAGATTCGCAATTAAGGAAGCGCAAACATTTTTTTGATGCCTCTGGCCCCTAAATTCATATTCGGGGCCTCAAAGGGTCAATGCATTAATTTGGGTAAGGTGGAACTTTTCATAATGTGCTGATGTTGGATGGTTGAATTGGGAGAGGATCGACCAGTTTACAAACACTTTTGATATTGGAATTGGCTGACAAAATATATCAAATTTTGCTGAATTTCTGTAAAACCCTGAGTTCAGAGACAGAGAGGGTTCTTGATGTAAGGTAAATCGGGTTGCAGCTTTTCTTCTTGTTTTGCTGCAGTTACTTGTTGAATTTGCTTTGAGTTTGAAAATTCAAGGATAATTTCTTCCAACTTTTTATTATTTCATAATTGTTAGGGTCCTTTGGGGGGGAGAGAGATATGTTTCTTGCTTAGGTGTTACTAAAATCTGCATAATCAAACTACGTTCCACTCTTTGGAGTAGCCAGTGGGCACTTCTATTGATCAAGAAATGCTCATAAGGAGTTTAGTGCATCTTTCTGGCCTCACTAATTATAGACTTATGTTTTTTAAGCTGACATATTTACCTAAAAGAGTTTCATAACTATTCACTCCACTGACTGTAAATATCCACAAGTTTAATCATACTCCAGAATATGTTGGAAACTTGTAACCACCTGTAACGTAACCCCTGGCCTACCAACAAACATTACAATGGCATACTAATAGCAGATTGTGTGCTGCATAAATGCCGTATAACAACAGAAATCGGTGGGTAAGTCAGATCCTTCTTTCAAAAACTAAGGGCCAGATGTATCAATATACCCTTTTGCGATTTCTAAATAGCGATTTTTAAGGAATCGCTATTCAGAAATCCCAAAATGGTATGTATGTAGAAATTCGCTAATTTTTAGCGATTTCTTAAAATTCCTTAATTGCGATTAGCAAATTGCTAATCGCAATTAAGGAATCATTTCCCATTCATTTCTATGGATACTCCTTCCCCACTTGGCTAGCCTCCTCTCGCCTTAACACTGCCTATATCTCAAGTAGCCCATTATCCAACTTGTACAGAAATTATATTGGAATTTCCACTTTGCATCACCTTTTTTTCAAAGTTTTCTTTTTGAAGGTAATTCTCAACACTCCTTGGTAGAGTAAGGTTTGCTTGGCACTACATATAAAAAGGTATGCTGTAAAATACACTATGTGGCTCTTTAAAAAAAATCTTAGATGGGAAAATAACCCCACCCTCCCAATTTAGAAGTTAAGCTCACTCACTTGGTTTTGGTTTTGTGTGCCACTACTTTCAAAGTTAATCAGACACCAGTGATAAAAAAGCATACTTTTCCAGAGGAAGATTTTTTTTGTACACATGACATTTTGTACCTTCTAATACAGCAAAGAAAATTATACTAAAAAACATTATGTTGGTAGTCACAGAACTAGATATAAACAATACCTTGCTCCACTATGTACAAAACCTCAGTAAAACTGGAGGGACTGCATTATGGAAGTATTAGGAGCCTTGTCAACCTTGTACATAACTGAAGAGCAACACATTACGTTGGAGGCAGATCTCCAAAAAGAGGAGAGGTTAGAAGCCAAAGAGTCAATGCCAGGGCAAATGACCTGATGCTCGCATGGCATGCCATTAGAGTTTTACAAAGTCTTTTCAAGTAAACTGATAGATAAATTGCATTTCTGATGCAAAGCAGGGAGCTGCGCTGGTACTGCATATGAATGAGGCAACCAGTAAAAAAATTAACAAATGGAGAAAGGCCCACAATAGTTTGGTTATTATAGACCTCTGCTCATGATAAATATGGATGTCAAAACCCCAGCAAAAGTATTGGCTAACCGACTGTTGCTGCTTTCAGGCTTCATAGTATATGAAAAGCAGATGAGGTTTATCCCGTGATGAAGCACTATGAGGAATCTGAGATGAGTAAACCATGTGCTCAATTGGAGTGGACTGCTGTTTTGGTAGCACTTGACAGAAAAGGCGGTCAATGCTACTGACTGCAGCTATATGATGCATGGTTTTCATAAAATGGTTTGTGAACCGAACGTTTTGGCATGAGTCAAACTACTTTATGCAAACCCGATGGCTCAAGTCAGTTTCAGACAGGTGATCTGGACTCTGCAGAGGGGCACCTGACGGGGCTTCCCTCTTTCACCTTTGTTGGTTTGCCCTCTCCATTGAGCCGCAGGCAATATGGCTTATGGATATACAATAGGATTGGGGCTTTCTTTAGGCTGAAAGACGTGACACATGTGTGTCTTTTTATGCTGAGGACATGTTACATTATTTGACCCAGCTGTGTGTTAGTACCTGTCCTGCTACATACACTTGAATTTTTTGACCTAAACAACAAAAAGTGTGGAATCAGTTATGAATTTTTAAAGATTAAATCATAAAGCAGTGCTTAGAGTAAAAAAAAAAACTGTTAGGGGTTTCTTTAGGCCATGCTGGACTGGGATACATCTAAAGTTAAGGCCGACTGTGATGAAGGGCAGGCTGGCTACAAAACCCACACAGGGTCTGCTGAAAATGTACCATGAATGGATCACGTCAGAGTCAAAAACCTGATGCGTTGGTTCCGATCCACACAGTCAAGTGGATGCATTGGGGTCGAGCCTCGCAGTCCGGTTTCCGCATCAGCGTCAAACCCCTTATGATGCAGGCGCTGCATCTTCTTCGAACCTTGCAGTCGAGTCCCGCATCATCATTGAACCACCCATTGATGCCATTGGATCGGCACTGTGCCAGCTTCCCAGGACGCTGCGTCAGTTCCGATTGGTGCAAAGTCATCAATGCATCACTTTTGATGGTTCTGGACTGTAAATATCGCCTTTCAAGGGCCCAGGACTCAATTGACACCACTTGGCAGGGCAGGACTCATAGATGACAGAGTTCAGGTGCTGTTGCAGAGTTTTAGGAAATCTTTGAAGACCCTGAGACTTCACAACAGGGAGCAAGCGAGCAAGCCCTTGGATTGGCTCTGGGTTTGATTGAGTTGGATCCAGTCCTTGTCCTCAGCAGAACAGAGATCATCAGGCATCAGTGCATCATTGCTAAACAGAACATCTGTTCTGCAAGACCAGCAGTCAAGCAGAGTGGCAATCCTTGCAGCATAGACGTCTTTACTCCTGGCAGAGTTCTTCACAGGTCGAGTAATGTACTGTTTTGGTATGGTCAGAGGCCCAGTACTTATACCAGTTGTGCTTTTTAAGTGCGGGTGACTTCAAAGCAGGGACTTTTATTGAACAGGTCTCCCTTTCTTGCCCGCCCTGGCTCCAGACTGTCAGAAGGGGGTAATCTGCCCTTTGTGTGGGAAACCGGACACTGTCTATTCAGCTGTAAGTAAGCATGGGCGGAAAATCCGCTCTGCTCACAGATTTCGCGGATTTTCGGTAAATTCGCAATCCCCGAGATTCACGAATTTCCCACAAAATCCGCAAACGGAAATCCGCGAACGGGGATTGGGTCAAAAGTTCAAGCTGACTTTTGTAACTCTTTTAGAATGGCGCCAGCAAGCTGCCAGAGCCATTCTAAAATAGTTACAAAAGTCAGCTTCAACAGGAAGCTCTAATAGATAAAGTAAAGCAGGTGCTGCTCAAATTCAGTTACACAATCATTAATCACCCCCAAACTTGGGGTGATTAATGATTGCGTAACTTAATTTGACCTTCAACTGGAGCACCTGTTTTACTTTATCTATTAGTGCTTCCTGTTGAAGCTATTTCTAGCTATTTTAGAATGGCGCTGGCAGCTTGCCGGTGCCATTCTAAGTGGGGCTGAGGGCAGAAGGGCACAAAGTGGGACAGAGGGTAGAAGGGGACAAAAAATGAGTGGGGCAGAGGTCAGAAGGGCACAGAAACAAGTGGTACAGAGGGCAGATGGGCACAAAAAACAAGAGGGTGGCAGTGATTAAGCAGGCAAAAAAAAAAACGCAAAATTGCAAAGCGCCTCGCGAACACGCAAACCGCCTCGCGAACAACCGCGAACACGCAAAAATTAAAAAATCCGCAAATTTGCGCGAATTTGCGAATTTTGCGGATTGCCAATTCGCAAATCCGCAAATTTGCGAATTGCCAATTCGCAAAATTCGCCCATGCTTAGTTGTAAGTGTCAGCTCCCCCTCCCTCTTCCTGCCCAAGAAGAGCTCTCAGAATTCAGATAAATACAGATGAGTGTCTGTCACACCCACCCTTCCTGTGTTTGTGGCTGTCTGGAGGTAAGTGTAGCTGTGACATGTATTGGAGACAGGCTGCAAGGCACACAGAGCAGTAAGAGCAGACAAATGCTCACTTTCTCAAAGTAAAGTAAAAACGTAATGGGGTAACGCTGTGTCCCTCAGAACCTGGGTATATATATGCAAAACTACAATGGGTCTGTCAATAAACAAATCAAGGAGAAATTACTTTATTCATAGTGAATAGTTTTAGACAGTGATATCATATGTTTCAGTTTAAAGGAAAGCAAAGGTTTAAAGGAAAGCACACAAGACAAAACACTGAATAAAAAGTGTTTGCAACAGGTATTATTTATATAAATTGAAGCATTCATATATATTTATGCAAATGTCAACAAGGCTGTCAGAACGGGATACAAAATATAGGTGATGTGTACTAAAGTGACAATTAGTGCTCAGTGACAATGGTGCAGTGCATATCATATATACAAGGTGAGAGTATGTACAATTTCACAAGTTACAAGGGAGAGGACATAAAGGTGGTCAGAATGAAAGAAAAACAATATATCTGGCAAATAGGACAATCGCTTATTGATTTAACCCAGAGACTTGATGGGTCTGAGCATATGTAATCGTCGACGTTTCTAGCCTGACAAGGCTTTGTTAGGATGTTGTAGCAGGTCTTTATCCGGACATGGGAAGGGAAGAGAGCCCAATTAGGGAACCCTCAGGTGTCCTTTGGAGAATAAGGGCGGCCAGTGAGTCTGCAATTGTCAGTCAAGACTGCTGCGGGACGCTTGCATGTTGCCAGGACATCTGCCTTGCTCCTCTTAAGGATTTAAGTGTCACTGAGCACTAACTGTCACTTTAGTACACATCACCTCCATTTTGTATCCTGTTCTGACAGCCTTGTTGACATTTGCATAAATATATATGACTGCTTCAATTTATATAAACATCTGTTGCAAACACTTATTATTTAGTATTTTGTCTTGTGTTCCATTATGTGTGCTTTCCTCTAAACCTTTGCTTTCCTTTAAACTGAAACAAATGATATCACCGTCTGAACCTATTCACTATGTATAAAGCAATTACTCTTTGATTTGTTTATTGTCTACAAAGCGATTGTGCATCCCTGACAGAACCATTGTAGTTTTGCACACTTTCTCAAAGTGGCATTTCTGAAATAGTAATGTTAAATCCAACTTTACCATTAAAGAGGATTTATCATTACTATTCCAAAGATATAAAATGTCAGGCAGCTACTCCTTTCTGATCAGGAATTACAGCTTAAAAGTGTATTAAGGAATTCCCAATTCTAGCCTAGGAGAGGAGTAGGACTCACAGTAGAGAAAAACTAATGTAGGTGTCTGTCACTACCAGGACATGTGAAACTTAACATGTCTTACCTTGTACTTACACAGCAACCTGCCCTTAGGGCTTCATAGGGTCTACCTTAGGGGAGTTTAATATTTGGCAAGGAATTTTAAATGCAAGTCGAAGTGGCAGTAAACTGTACATATAGGCACTGCATTGGCAGACCTGAGAGAGGTTTGAAAGGCTTCTCGTGCTACTCAGTGCTGAAAGCCCAGTAGTAGCATTTATGTTACAGCACCTGGGTTTATGGTATACCATTTAACGAGAGACTTATAAGTAAACTAAATATGCCAATTGGGTATACACCAAAGCCACCATGTTTAGGGGAGAAGCGCATGCTCTTTAGCACTGGTTAGCAGTGGCAAAGTACTCAGAGTCCTAAGGCCAACAAAACAATCCAGCAAAAAGAGGAGGTAACCAGGCAAAATGTATGGGTGAAGACCACCCTAAGGATGATAGGTCTAACATCAATCAACACAGATAAAATTGTCATTTTTACACTGGGAAGGGGGCTAGCAAGGATGAAAACTATGGAATTGCCTGAGGTGGGTCTTAAATGCGAAATGTAAAGGTTTGGATACCTTGGGTTACAGATAGCACATGCGAGATCAAACCAATACCAATGTAATATGGGCACCAAGTTTGAGGGCCTTAGAGCATCAGTGAAGTACCCCCTCAACAGCGAGTCATGTGGCAGAGGCAAGGCCTCCATCATTGCCCATATCCATTGCAGAACTCCTTGGGTGTCCTCCTGCACATTGTATTTAAATAGCTTGACAGTCTGCTGATATCAGTATTATGCAAAAGCCACACAATTGAAAGACGGAATGCAGAACAAATCAAAACATTCACCCCAGTCAAGAGATCTGGGTTATATCTATCCTTCGTTTGCTCACTGTGCCACCGTAGTTTAGACCTGGCCATATGCAAATCAGTCTTGACCCTGTGCCTCATGGGAGCAGTCCAGCCCGAACTGCCAAGCCAGGTCCTCCCTGGACCGGAGACAAGCATCCTAGGACCGGTTTATAGTTTTATATCAGTTCAGTTCACAAACTTTATTCTGCTAAACAATGAATCCATAAAAGTGCAACAATAATTAAAAAAGGCAATAAAAATTAACAATATATACTAGCAGAAATTACAGTTGTATGAGGAGAGTAACATAAGAATTTATAGATGGTAGATAAAACAATACGATCTGAAATTGGACAGGGAGCTCTGTGGACAGAGCTTCCTGAGATTGCTTCAAGAAGATCCCAGCATCAGGAATAATTCAAGACATGGCTGTTCCCACAATAACTGTCAAAGCTCGAATACTTGCCAGCAACTCTCTCACTTAGCGCTGGAAAGCCCTTGGGCCGCCATGCACTTTACAAAATCCCAAACATAAACATACTACCTGGGTGCACAGCTTCAGTATGCAGTGCGGTGTTGTGACGAGGATGGTAAATGGGACAGAGGAAGGTATTACTAGTGACATTGACGAAAGGAGGAAACGCATAGAAAACCAGCCCGTGCTTTGTGCACTAAACGACTCTACATGGGAGGTGGCAGTGTAAGGGATGATGCAACAGTGTCTATCCACATAGAAAACCAATGTGCAGTGCTTAATTTGTGCCTGTGGTTTACTGTGCTTAGCACCAGCAGTTGTTTGACAGGGCTGGGGCTATTGATTTTTTCTCCCCTGTCTGATGGATGGGCCCAGTAAGTAATAAAAATAAATGTACCTACCTTTCCTGTCCTCCTCCAGTTCGGATGTATTTCTGCATGTTATGTCTTCCGAGGATGGCCCAGCCAGGTCCAAGTATGATAGATGCATCCTGCTAGTGATGTCAGTAGCACATGCATGTTTGTCAAGCAGTAAGTCATTCACATTGGTTCATTGGTACGTTTGTGGGTGGGCTGATGGGGGAGCTGGGGGTTAGGCACTGAGGTAGGCTGGGTCCTGGAAAGTCCAGGTCTGAGCCAGATAACAAACTTAATGCATCGTCGGAGTCATTACATTTAAACGTGATTAGCTGCTTAATGTTTTAACATTTAACAGCTCGCACGACACGCACTGAACTGAATCAAGCTGAGTGACATCCCAGGAGGAGTATCAGAAATGAACAGCAGTGCAGTAATTAGTTTCAGGGTTTACCTGGGCACTGAAACCCAGACAGGAGCTCTGACCTTCTATCAGCTCTCCACCCACTGTAGGTGCCCAGGCCTAACCCTAGTCAGATCCTTACAGCCTGTGTAAAGTGTCCATACAAAAACGAAGGGGACCTTTTTTCTTGCTCTCTTTCTTTGAGTGCGGCCGCCCACTCACATCCCACCCATCTATGCTATGCTTGCTATGTTGCTCCCCCTTAGAGCTCATCGCATCTTTTTTTTATTTACTATATCCCTCGCGCGTGCTGTTCTATTGCTTCCTGGCCCCTCCTTGACCTTGTTGCTCCTTATAATCAGTAGCATTTACTGGCTCCAAGCCCGCTCCCCTATGGCACGCCTGTCCCGTAAAACATATTTTCAGTGGTATTTTTACCTGGAGGGACCAGCAGCGGCAATTTGCTGCCAAGATCCCCATTTAAAAAAAAGGCATCTCCACACATTGCATGTTTTTTCAAATGTACTCTTCTGTGAGCCGCATGTATATTTTTAGAAACAAATGGTTGCTACTGCGCCATGCTGTTTGGATGCACATTTTTGTTGACACCTCCATGCGTATAATTTACCACGTTGGTGCCAGCAAAGGATCATCCCTCAGGCGGGAGCATGCATGGTAACATGTGCATCATTGCTCTGTTGGTCGTGCCAGTGGTTGTTTACTCAGGGAGTGAAGGTAATATGAGTCTTTATGTCACATCTCATGCTTATTGCAACATGTACACTGTTTTTTATAGATAGAGGCGTCCCAAAGACAGAATGGAATTGCAGAGGTTTTTAATTTTAGCCTATAAAATAAAATATTTAAATGATTGGCTGGCACGTGGCATATGTTTCATTCACATGTTAGGCCCTTCTGCCTCGCTTGCACTTCAGGTACTTGTAAGCCACAATAACACTTTTGGCTATTTGAACCTTTAAACCCAATCTACACACATGCTCCGGCTCTCAATGGAAGTCTCCCAATCTCATTTCTTTATAAAAATTAGTTTTTTACATTTACTTCTATGGAAACATATTTTACAACCTTCAGCTAACATATAGTTAGAACCATCTTCCTGCCAAGATTCTACATTTCCCCGAATGCAAGCTTTACCTTAGGACCAATATCTGACCTCTTGTAGAACCTCCATGGCAGGGAGGCTTGGGGCGTACCATGGCTGCTGTGTGTGCTTTGTGACACTTACAGTTCTACCTGCACTGCCATCACAACTGGGTGTCAGCAGTACCAGTTGAGGATATGGATGGAGCCAATAGAGTAAGTGAGTGGAGCTAGTGGAGGAGGAGGGTGGAGACAGGGGAAGTGGGTGCCGCCTCCTAAAAATAATTGAGCACCTGCACTTAATATTTTACAAATGAAGCTCTGCCAATGTGTCCTAAGTGCGTGGCACGTGAAGCCACATTCAGACACATGGAATGGAACTGTGCTGATATTGATAAGTATTGGCACTGGGTAATGCATTAAGGGCCAGATGTAGGTAATTCCGATTTACCGACTCTTAAATACCGACTCATACCGATTCGGTATTTAAGAGTCGGAAAATTGGAAGGAGGCAGATGTAGGTAAAAAATTACCGATTCTGTAAGAGTCGGTATTTACCGATTATGTAAATACCGAATCTGTATTTCGCATTGATTCCTATGGGCCTTCAAGCCCATAGGAATCAATGGGAAATACAGATTCGGAATTTACAGAATCGGTAAATACCAAATCCTGCAAGGGTGCAGGGGGTGTCACTTTGACACCCTCTAGCACCCCAAGTGGCACACAGATATGCCCTAAGGGCATGTCTGTGTGTCACATTGCACAGGTGTGCATGCACAGATGTGCATGCACACCTGTGAATAGGATTGGGTGGTAAAATACCGAATCTCAAGGGCCTGTGGCACTCTTAGGAGTGCCACCTACATGTGGATTTTCCGAATCGGTAAATATACCGATTCGGTATTTTACCGATTCTGTAAATTTACCGATTCGGTAAATTTACAGAATCGGTAAAATATAGGCCCCCTACATCTGGAAACCCTAATACCGGTCGGTAACGGCCGAATTCGGCCGTTACCGACCGGTATTAGGGCTCCTACATCTGGCCCCTAAGTGTTTTGACCTCCAACATAGAAAGTAATGCCTCCATTAAACATTGCATATTAGGTATCATAAGTAAACTGAGGAACATGAAAATGCACCATAAGGTTTGCTTTGTTGGAATTGGTTCCAGCGAAGAGACGGATAGCAATAATATGTATGAAATCAAGAAGACCGACCACAGATTCCTGGGAGCAAGAACTGATAGACTGGGTGTTAGCAGAGGATGTGTGAAATTAGAGCAGATGAAAAAGTGATGGAGGAAATATCCCAGCGGTCCACCATAATACAGAAGGAGGTGGATGAAGAAGAAGCAAAAGATGAGTCTAGTGAAGAGCTGGGTGGACAGGGTGCACAGGTACTGGAACCCTGAGAACTCAATGTTGATGAAATGGGAGTCTGCAGATGGGAGAAAGTAGAAGGCGTACAATCTCTCTTTATTATGCCCATAGCGTTCTGGATATCCATGAGATTGATCAAGTTAGGCTTGCTGCCATAGTGAAGGAGAAGAGCGCAGGTGGAAGGGTGGAGAAATTAAGCAGCTGACAATAACTGCACACCTGGCTAATAATAATGTAAGTGTGATTGCGATGTTGGAGCAGAATATTGTGTCTGTTCTTGTTTTTGTTTTACAAAACTATGATAAAACACCAGTTAAAAAAAAATCTGATTTCAGGCTGAAATAGGATTTTTGACAACTTACTTGAGAAATGTATTTTTGTAACTTTTTACCTTAGGTTGTCTGAATCAAAATTGCTTTAAAACCTGTTCTGCCAATCATCATAACTGCAGAGCTCGAATGCACATCCTTGACAGGGATGACAAAAGGCTACCTCTGAGGCCATGAACATAAAATGGTTGCTAACTACTGGCCACCTTCATGGGATTAGCCACATTGAAGAGGACAAGAATAGTTGACAGAAGACTGGCAGCTTTACCACTACCTCATTTGAGCTGGAGATGTATGAGAAAGTGTCAATTGATTCCCAGGACTCTCCTAGATAGTACCAGTCACAATCGGGAAGAGAGTCAGATTTGACCCTGTAAATTGAGAGGAGAATTCATTTAAATCGGTGAGTGCTAAGGAGCTGAAAATAGGCTTTCTAGTGGCAGATGGGCTTTGCAGCTTGTAAAAGAGGCCCAAGAGTATTTTTGCTGTAAGGCAGAGAAGAAAGGTTTGTATTACTGGCTAGCATGCAGAATATATCTGGCACCTCAAGCACCACATCCTCAGATCATTCCTGGATCTGACAAACCTACACCTGAAGAAGACATCGTACTGGGATTTGTTTCCAGTGGGGCCTCTCCCGTTGTTGTCTCTAGCTATGTTAGTAGGGTAGTGAGTGATGTGGAATCAGTTTGTCTTCCAAGGTTGTGGTCTGTGTCTCAAACATCTATAAAGAGGAGCATTTACATCTCTTAGAAAACTGGCCAACCAAGAAGTTTTTCCTCAGGGCCCTTGTGTGAACACGGTCATAGAGCAGCAAGCTTTTGCTATCTGTCACTTTGTTGTGCTCCTTGGTTTCAATTCCATTGTTCCCATTGGTGATCACCAAGTACAAGAAAATTGCTTCCTCCTTTTGGATCGTGTACGTAAACTTCAGATCTCTGTCTCTAGGGTTTATCCAGTCTGCAAATTCAATTACTAGCTCCTCATTGCCGTGCTGAGCCCAACCACCAAGAGGCCCATTTGACCCTGATCTAGGGTAAGATTGTGTGAGCTGGTCTCACAGCATGGAGCTTTTGAAATGTGTGTGGTACACAAGTGAAGTGTCTCACCTACACCACACACATTTGATGTCTACATAGAATTGTAGGATGCTAGACCATGAATTATCAATCTATTAATGCCTGGCTGTAATGTTCGTTTGTGTTTGATTTCTTGCAGGTACCTAGGGTGGGGACAAAGGTTAGACCACCTATACAGTGGCATAAGTAAGGTATATATGCCACCAGAGGATACAATGTCCATAGTGACGAATGCCATTGAGTCTCTTGAGCTACTAAGCAGAAACATGTTGACGGTTTAGTGGGGTTAGGGTCGGGCTCCCTGATTCCCCCCAGTTAGTTTTTAATACCAAGTGGCAATCCATAGAGTATAAAGGTTGAACTGGATTGCCATACTGGTTTTGGAATTTAATAATTTTTTTTCACCGATCCGTATTTAGAATAAGTGCCTCCCTTAGTGCAGTGCATAGGCCAGGTCTTCATCAAACTGTGTTTTTGAAGAGCATGGAGAATCCTATGATGCAGCATGACAGCTGATGGGGCAGGGGGGAGGAGGAGGGAGGACTTCCAATCAAATTTTTGTGTATGTTTAGGAGCAGGCTGATATAACCCAAATACATCGCATAATGTGACAGAATAGAATACATTTTTTTTTTAATTCCTTAGATGTCTCCATCAGCCCACTGGATTAAACTTAGCAACAAGGGAGCCAGTGAGGGCACCATCACAGGCAAGATGACAGTCCACCTGACTCAAAATGGAGTGATCACATAAGGAATTTGATGGACAGAGTACTCCACTATGCTTGGTCAAACTCTAAATTGGCCCCTAAATCAGACAAACATAGCACAAATGACCAGTGATCCAATGCAGAAATCACGCCCAGGCACCTCTCAACCACAAACAGTAACTTTTGATCAGCACTTCACTTTTTCCTAGTGCTTTTTGCCTCAATGCTTTAAAAATGTATGACTCCTGCTCCCCTTAACCTACTAAATTAATATCTGAGTTTGCGTTTACTGCTTTGCTGCTCTGTTTGGCCCTTACTTGCCTTTGCTTGCCGGATCCTTCCACTTGCCCCACTTGCACCCTGGGACCCTGCTGCCACAGCCGCCGACCTCCGGACCGCGGACCGCAACTGCCTGGAGACTACACCTTTCAGCAGGCAGTGTGGTATCGCGAGAGATGCGGCGCGAGCCCCCACGAATCCAGCCGCCATCAGGTTTCAAATTTGACCCAGGGCTCCGGCGGCGCGAAGCTCGGGCCAAGGGCGGGCCCGTCCGCACACGTTGTATCCCAGAGGAGGCGGGGCTGGGCCAGCCCCGAACAATTCCAGAACTGTAAGAAGTTACCCTATGTTATTATGGATTTTTCGACTGCGACTGTTTGGTAATTTATTGTAGGTCCTTTAATAATGGCAGCACGTGTAGGGTAAGGGATGAGGGCAGTGGTGGAAGGAACTATAAGTGGGACATTAGACCAATTCTTTACCAGGGCAGCATCCGTACTTGAGCATGAAATAGCCCTGACAGAGCATCGCCTCTCCCTTGAACCATTGTATGCAAGGCAATCCTCTCTAGGGCCTTTAATGTTGGCTATCTCCCCAAACCAGTTAGATGAGCAAGTAAATAATAATGTGCACACTAATGAGGGAGATGACACTGAATATGTGGAAGAGAGCTTAGCAGATATCCCAGTGTTAAATGAGGTTAGCCCATCTACACCATCAAGTTCCCCAGCCATAGAGGAAGTATCTAATAATGTCAAACCATGTTCCTCTATAAGGTCCTGTGCGAAAAATAGTTCAAAAACTCACATACTAAAGCAAACCACAGGACAACCCACTTCTGCTAAGAGGAATTGGGGAGGGGGGGCTCACAAAGGGAGATGCCCTACGATATCAAAAACTTCTAAAGTGCCAAAAATAGCAGAAGAGCTTCTGACTGTTCAAGCTACTACTTTTCATCCACAAGCACTGACAACTACCCCTTTCTTACCATGCCCTATCCCTAAGGTGGTTGACCGAAGTCTACCGTCGCAAGAACCTTTTGATGGCTTTAAGGCCCAAATAGAACAATTGACCAAGTCGCTAATTTTACCTCTTGTAGAGAGGTTAAAGATAATTAGTGAAAGGTTTGAGAGACTTGAGCAGAATGTTCTAGGGAATTCAGGTATGTTAAAGGATTTGGTCAATCGTACGCTAAGTGACAAAACGGGGGAAGTAACCACGTCGAAAGTACCCGTAGTTGGAGCTACCTTACCACTCATTCAGGCTGCAGCTAATATAACTCCTGGAGTTCCCATTAGTAGTGCACAGATGGCTAAAGCCCCTGAAAGTACGGCACGTGATCTAGAGAGAAGCTCCAGAGGGGCGATAGAGGAGAGGGAGAGAAATGAGCAGGGTCCTGTGAGGCAGAACAGGGATATTCCAGTGGCAAGCAAGGAAATCTCCAACAATTTTAAGAATAAACCAGCTTCAGCCCGTATTGATCTGCCACCGGATTCCATACCATATGCTGTGGTACTCACTGGTGTTCCTGAGCTAAAGAATGATAAAATAAGAACCCACCCAGAGCTGAAAAATAAGGTACCGTTTTGGCTAAACAAGAATAGACCCCTACCAAGTAATATTGGTGGGGAAATCTTGCATGCCCGTAGGGTAAGCTGGGTGGGGCAAAGACCAAAAAATATAGCTGGGGACTCCATCATTGTCAACTTTAGGGATAGGCGGGTAGTGGGCTATATTTGCGATCAATTCTATCCAAATGATAGTGGTATTCATACTTGTGACCTGAGCTACTTTTATCATCCTACTCCCGGGGCATTAGCAAATACCAACTGGTTTGGAAGACAACGAGCAAGGACTATGGGTGGACTTAAAAATTACTTTACCATCCCTACTACTAATTGTTTCGAGGAGCTGAATGGGTTGGAAGAAGTAGATTGACTGAGCTACAAAGGACTAAGTGGGTCAGCAGCCTTTGACCTGGGGGACAAAAAATGGTGGGTGTTTGTAATAAAATGATTACTGAAAAATTCCCCAGGAGAACAGTAAGGCGAACACCGAAGAATTTGCACTGTATATTCCCTTCAAATGGTGTGGGAGAGGACTTAGATCTGGGTACTAATATTAACTACGAGGCGATAACCACTGAAATAACTAACAAAATAATTTTTGAGAGTAGTTATACGCATGGAGCAGCACAGATGAGTGCATATCCTTCCTTTTTGGTGTATGAAAATTTGGGTGATACAATAGAAGGCGAGCCCCCAAGTAGTAGTGCCCAGTATGATAGCGTTGAGGCTATACAAGCAGCAGAGTATATTTACACAAGCTTGACTAATAACATAATTGGCATGCTTGCCGAACTTAGTATCAAAGTAAGGTTCTGGAATATTGCAGGCATTAAAAAAAACCTGAGTGACCCAACTTGGCAGGAATATATTGACAACTGCGAAATTATATTATTCCAAGAAACCTGGGCAGTTGAAAACCACTACAAGGTTGGATATAGATCATTTAGTGTACCTGCAACTACTGTAAACAAAGGAAGACCATCAGGGGCTTGGCAATGTGGAGTAAAATCACGCTGGGAATCAATTTTGAGCAGATTGAATCTAACAGTTTAGATATCCAAGGAGTGAGGTTTACAGGGCCCGACAAAAGAAATGTCTGTATTTTAAATGTTTACAATAGACCTCTGGCAGCCAATAAAGAGTCAAAAGTCATTGAGCAGCTAGATAATATTATCTCTATGCTCAATCAGAAAACTCTGATAATTATTGGGGGGATTTCAATCGCAAATCGAACTGATAACAGGCCTGGAAAAATGTTTGGATCCAGAGGACAATGCCCATAACATCCCTGGAATTGAGACCAGCCCTGCAGTGCCATGCTCAATGACAGCAGCACAGTTGCTGCGATTGACCGCAGGGCATGGCTTATGTGTCTGTAATGGGCGCATGAAGTCAGATAGCCCTAGCCAGCCAACATTTAAGCGGGGCAGCTGTAATAGTCATATAGATTATGTAAAGGTTTCAATTTCACTTTGGCCGATGGTAAGAGTAAGAGACCTGATGGTAGAGAATCGAATTGAGTGCGACCACTGTCCACTCAGTCTGACGCTTAGTATGTCATTATTTAGTTCGCAGCTCAAGGAAAGAGACTCTCTTTGTTATACCGATATTGACCTGTCGATTTCTAATAATCGTAGAACACTAAAACGGCCAGTAGTGTTGGGGAATGCCAGTACTGTTAAAAAAATATATGATCTGTATGTAGATTCAATTTCCCCGTATATTAATATCTCAGCACAGAATATCCCCATTATGCGGATCCATGTGAATATGTCTTTAGGGCTTGGTTAAATACTAACTAAAATCATCAAGCCACTAAAAAATGGTCAGAGAAACGTAGCTAAGCATGATATATGGTATGACAAAGGCTGCCACAATGCAAAAAAAGAACTTATAGCGGCCGCTAGAACGAACAATGTACTAGTCTTAAGGGAGAAAAGGAAGTACTACAGGGTATAATTACTACGGCAAAGAAATGTTGGGTGGAAAAAATTTGGTCTGAATTTCTGGAAGCATGTAAGGTAATAGATCAGGCATTGTTCTGGGGCTTGGTTTCTAGAGGTTCCAGAAGTGGGACTCCGAGTAGGGATATGTTTTTGGAAGCTAACGTTTGGTTTTCACACTTCTCGGATTTATATTCACCCGCCAATAATGAGTTTATTTCTGATAATGATGACTTAGGACCAAATTTGATTGCAACACCCCTGTCGTTTAGTATGGCAGAAACTATTGACGCTATTAAAGCAATAAAACCAGGAAAGGCCCCTGGACTGGATAGGATCCCTGGGGATTTATGGAAGCACGAACATATGATATGGGCCCCATACATTAATTGCCTTTGCAATAATATTGCTAAGGGTGCCCCTATCCCTGATTCCTGGCGGGGCGCAGAGATTGTAACGATTTTTAAAAAGAGGAATCGCATGAATCCAGCCCATTATAGACCCATCGGTCTTATTGACCTCCTTCAAAAGGTATTTGCGAGACAAGTTTTAAGAAGGCTGAGTACTTGGATGGGGGAAACTAGTACCCTAACCAGGTACCAAGCAGGTTTTAGAGAGAAAATTAGCACAATTGACCAGGTGTTTAGATTGTTATGTATCATCTGGAAGTTCATTAAAAAAAGAGGGCACATCTGTACGTGGCATTTGTTGAGGGCGGCCTTTGACCTTGTCCCCAGAAACGCACTGTGGTCAAGACTGAGGGACCTGGGTGGTCCTGGGGAAATTTCGGGACAGATTGTCAGGTTGCAGGAGGCCAACTACACCAGGGTGAGATGATGCCCAAATGGAGAACTGACTGAGCGTATCAACATAAAGAGAGTTGGCAGGCAAGGGTGTGTGCTGGCACCTACACTGTTTTCCTTGTATGTAAATGGCATACCGGACACCCTCTTTGGCTGTGAGCATGACTCTCCCAAGTTGGGGGGGGATTATGTGCCAGCATTTTTATTCACAGATGATACTATCTTAATATCACAGACACCTAGAGGCCTACAAAATTTATTGGATACCTTTTGGTCCTATTGTAGGAACAAAGGATTAGAGATTAACTCGTCCAAAACAAAGTATATGGCAGTTAATCCTTATAGGAGTTTTAGAAAAAAACTGACGGTCAACACTGAAAACATTGAATATGTGCTACATTTTAATTACTTGGGCATTACTTTATTTATTTATTTGGCGATTTTTAGAGCGCGCAAATACCCGAGGGTGTCTCGGCGCTATTGTTGCAGAACTCTCTGGCGGATAAGGGGGGAATTAGGCTGGGAACAACCAGGTTTTCAGTTTTTTTCTGAAGTTGAGCAGAGTTGGAGCACATTTGATATGCAGAGGGAATGTGTTCCACAATTTAGCTGTGGCAACAGAGAAACGTTTGTCGCCCCAGTTAGCCCTTCTTGTGCGAGGGACTCTTAGTAGGTGAGCCGAGGATGAACGTAGTGTTCTTGGGTGTTCAAGCGGGCGGAAGGCTTGTCTTAGGAATAGAGGGCCGTGGTTATGGATAGCTTTGTAAGCTATGCATAAAGCTTTAAATTTAATGTGGATCCTCACCGGCAGCCAGTGTAGCTGTCGGATGTAGGGGGAGACAGATGCAAATTTGGGAATGGATAACAGAGTCCTGGCTGCTGCATTTTGCACTGTCTGTAATTTGTTAAGGACCTTTTGTTGTGCGTTTAGTAGTAAGGCATTACAATAGTCAGTTTTAGAAAAGACTAATGTGCTGACTAATGTTTTGCCTGCGGATGATGGTAGGTACGGGATTAATTTTTTGATCCTTTTTAATATGTGGAAGGAGGATGAAACCACCGAGTTGGCATGCTGCTGGAAGGACATCTTGTTATCGAAGATAACACCAAGGTTTCGTACCTTAGTTACTGGTTCTGGGGGTTGTCCCATCTGATGGGGCCACCATTGCGGGGACCAAGTTGGTTGCAGTCTCCCGAATGTCATCACTTCTGTCTTGTCAGAATTAAGTTTAAGACAGTTGGATGACATCCAGGAGCTTATTGCCTTCATTCCAATTTGGAAATTTGCAGCTACAGAGGTGCCATCGTCGTATACGGACAACACCAGTTGGGTGTCGTCAGCGTATGTAGTGAGGGAGATTCCGTGGGATTTGATGACCCTCGCTAAGTCAGACACATATATATTGAACAGTGTCGGGCTTAGCGAGGATCCCTGTGGTACTCCACATGGCAGGGAAAAGGTCTGGGAGGTGTATTGGCCTAGCTTCACCGTTTGTGGGCGGTTGGACAGAAATGAGGCGAGAAGATCCTTAGCTTTGTCTTTTATTCCTATGGCCGCGACACGGTCGATCAGAGTGGTATGATCGACCGTGTCGAAGGCTGCGGACAGATCTAAAAGTATCAGGATTGCGGCTCCTCCGTTGTCCATTGTGGACCGTATCTCGTCAGCAGCTTTTAGGAGTGCAGTCTCAGTTCCGTGGCCCTGTCGGAACCCGAACTGGGTGTCATCCAGTAGGATGTTATTGTGAATATAGGTTGACAGCTGAGAGTTCATGATTTTTTCAAAAATCTTGGCCGGGAATGGGAGGCATGCGATGGGCCTGTAGCTGGCAGGAAGGAGAGGGTCTAGGCTGGGCTTTTTTAGTAGAGGTTTGATAATAGCTTCCTTCCAAACCGAGGGGTAGGTGCCGGATGTGAACATTGCGTTACAGATGGTAGTTAGTGATGGGGCAATAGCTTCTGGGATGAGATTAAGAACGCCTGGAGGGCAAGGATCGATAGGTGAACCAGATTTGGTTCGGGCGATCAAGGGTTGAATGATTTCTTGCGTGATGTTTTCAAAGGCTGCAAATTCTGGGGCATTATCGGCGATGGATTGCACGGTAGAAGATAGAGAAGGGTCAGGCGAGAAAGTAGTAAAAATAGCTCTGACCTTATCTTCAAAGAATTTGGCCAATGCGTCTGAAAGGGCCTGAGATCCTTCTGAACGGGGTGCAAGAGGATTGGACAGGTATGTTACCACCTGGAATAGTTTCCCTGTTGAGTTTTTGGCCTGATTGATTTGGTTGGTGTAATAGGTGGTTTTCTCGGCTGTTATGAGTTTTTTGTAGTTAGAGAGGGCGTTTTTGTAGGTGATCTTGTCAGTGTTATTGAAGTGTCGACGCCACTGCCTTTCTAAGTTTCTGCAGTATTGACGCTGTAGTCGGAGCGACTCAGAGAACCAGGGAGCTGAGGGGAGTTTTGTGTTCCGGTGAGAGGTTTTCGTGGGTGCTAGCTTGTTACATGCTTCGTTCAGATTCTCCAGGTAAGTAGCCGAAGCTGCTGTGGGATCCTGTTCGTTGGGCATAGGGCTGTCCCGCATCCTCTGGGTAAGATGGTCGAAATTAATGTTCTGCCAGTCTCTGAAGTTGGTAGACAGAGAAAGTGTTGGGGGGGGGACCGGGATTGGTGGGAATGGAAAAGCATATAGCAGAGTGATCTGTCCAAATTAGAGGGATAACCCTACTGATAGAGATCTTAGGGTTGTTGGTAAAGAGTCCGTCCAGAGTGTGTCCTGCTATGTGGGTGGGTTGTTTAACAATATGTAGGAGACCAGCTGCCTCTAGGTTGCCGAGTATTGTTGCAGTATCGGGGTCATCTAGAGCTTCTAGATGAAAATTGAAATCACCCAAGATGGTAAAGTGTGGGGATCCAATTGACATCTCGATGATGTTATCTACGAGCGAGAGAAATTTGGATCTGGATCCTGGGGGGCGGTAGATTAACATGCCTTTAAATGTTGTTTTGCTGGAGAGGCATATAGTAAAAAGGAGAGCCTCGCACTCAGCGAAGGTTGTCTCAGTTGTAGTTAGTTTGAGGTGGTCTTTATAAATGATCGCTATTCCTCCACCTTTTCTTATTGGTCTGTCTAGCTTGCATACACAGTAGTTGTTAGGCGTAGCGTCTCTGAAGTCAGGGCCAGAGGATTCGTCTCCCCATGTCTCAGTGATAAATAGTATGTCTAATTTATGTGAGTCTATGAAATCGGCAATTTCAAGTTTATGTCTTGGTAGTGAGCGTACATTTATGAGTGCTGCTGACACTAAAAGGGGAGGGGTTATGGGATGAGCAGGCAAAGTCTCAGTGCAAGTGGGACATTTGAGCGGTCCTATACCAGGGTTGTTATAGTTGAAATGAGGTAAAGAGTGGGCTATCTCTGCTTTAGGTTTGATACTAAGGAGTGCAGCGAAGGAGTAGGTTAGTGGCGATACGTTGGTGGCGGGCCGGGGACGCGGTGGTACAGGGGGGGTGGCCCTAGGCCTGGCCTCGGCGCGGACGAGCGCAGACGAGCTTGCCTTATGTGTGCCTTCGGCGCGCATTCGTCGTGCCCGCTGCACTCGTCTGCTGCGCCTCGGGTTCCTGTACATGTAAATAGTGGTGGGATAGGGTAGCGGTGGGTGTGGTCAGCTCTGATGGGCGTGGCCTGTGGCCAAAGGGCGGCGTTGCTATGGCAACCCTGTCCGCATCAGCAATCAATCTGCTGGGCGGTAGGGCGCGAATAGCGAAGCAAGTGACTCAGGTAATAAACAATCAACAGTGAATACAAGTAAAATCAAATGAGCGTGAGCATAAAATCTCCCGGCTTCCCCCTCAGGAGAGAGTCAGGGCAACAGCGCTAGCAAGCAGCGCGATCGTATTTAAAGGCTGGTGGTGGGCGTGGTCAGCTCTGATGGGCGTGGCCTGTGGCCGAAGGGCGGCGTTGCTATAGCAACCCTGTCCGCATCAGCAATCAATCTGCTGGGCGGTAGGGCGCGAATAGCGAAGCAAGTGACTCAGGTAATAAACAATCAACAGTGAATACAAGTAAAATCAAATGAGCGTGAGCATAAAATCTCCCGGCTTCCGCCTCAGGAGAGAGTCAGGGCAACAGTGCTAGCAAGCAGCGCGATCGTATTTAAAGGCTGGCGGTGGGCGTGGTCAGCTCTGATGGGCGTGGCCTGTGGCCGAAGGGCGGCGTTGCTATGGCAACCCTGTCCGCATCAGCAATCAATCTGCTGGGCGGTAGGGCGCGAATAGCGAAGCAAGTGACTCAGGTAATAAACAATCAACAGTGAATACAAGTAAAATCAAATGAGCGTGAGCATAAAATCTCCCGGCTTCCGCCTCAGGAGAGAGTCAGGGAGACACTAAACTTGATTGAAAAACCCAAATAGATAAAAGTAAAATGATCATCACCCAGAACCTGGTTCCAATAGCAAGACAACATAAGAGCAGCTATTCTAAAGCCGTTTCTCCAGCATTAGAGCTGTACAAATATAAAGCCCAAACTGCCTCATTATATGGAGCAGAATTAAGGGGCTATGCTGCCAAACACGCCTTCACGACACAAGAAAACATCTTTTTTAGGAAAATATTAGCAATCCCAATGCGTACACCCTTACTGCCACTAATAATGGATCTGGATATTCATCGTACTGATGACCACGCGGCCCTACGTCCATTGTTGTACTGGACCCGCGTGTGGTCAACAGACGATTTAGTAGACTATAGAGAAGCCTTAAAGGAAATTATGAAAATAAAAAATTTAAAAAGCTGGTATGGCTGGTCCATATTGAGGAATCGCTTGCCAAGCTGGGGCTAAGTCATTACTGGACAGATCCTGAGTGTCTTACTTTGAGTTGCAAAAAGCTGTTGAAGGAAAAATATTGGGGGTTTGTCGCAAACTTAAAGTTACATAACTCAGACTTGGGGACTTTAACTCTCAAGTTTCTTGACATGAAGGCAGAGAGTAGATTCGAGCCATTCATTGACGAGATCCTACCAGCTCTAGCAAAATCGCTGTATTTAAAATTCCGTTATGGCATACTGCAAATCAAAGTAAACACTGAGAGATGGATGTGCAATGAGGGCAATGCAGGGATGGTTGATCGAGTCAGATGCGAATTATGTTGTATTGGGGCTAATGAGGATGAAGCGCATGTACTATTCTTCTGTTCTGCCTACACACATTTAAGGAAAAATGGATAAAACCTATCTGCCATCTCTTGGGTTTCAGGCGTTTTAGTGAGGCAGAAAGAATTCTTAGAACCAAAACCATCCAATCCATTGTCTTTAGTGTAAGCAGGTACCTTTTTTCTGGGGAGATAGTACAAAGGCGATTGGGCTTTAAGCTCTAATGATATTTGGCAAGATCTGTACTTGAACTAATATGACAGCTGGAGTTCAGGTGTGAAACCACGAGTTGTGTCGGTATTGCATATAATTTTTAACTATCTAGTTCCTTTTTCTTTATTTGGAAAAATGAAATAATATTGTCTATAATAAATATGTCCTAATGGAAATTGTCAGTAATATTATGATTTTATCATTTTAAAATAAATATTTTTAGACTTAAAAAATTAATTTATTGTCTTAAAATCGCAAATGCATCTGATTGGCCCTCAATTCGCAAAATGAACTCTGGGAAAATGGGAGCGGAAATGTAAATTCTATTTTGTTTTTACATGTGCTTGTACATCTTTTATGGTTATCTAACCGAAATAAAGATATTTGAATATCTGAGTCTTTTTACTCATTAAATTGTCATTTTTCTTTTCAAAATTGGTTTTGGGAATTTTATTGTACTATGTACTTTACTTTAAAATTGTTGGCAATGTTCAAACTCAACATGCACTAATTTAGCAGTTGCCTGCTGCTTGTGCAATTGCTACCAGGGGTTGACAGAGATTCTCCTCATACAGGCCTAGATGTATCAAGCAGTTTGCGATTCGTTAGGGCCGAAATTCTGCGAATTTCGGCCTTAACGAATCGTAAACTGAAATTTTGCATCTTTTGAGATGTATGTGTAATTAGCAAAATAAGGAATCGCAAAAAATTGCGATTCCTTATTTTGCATGAGCATTTAAGGAATCGCAAATGTGCGATTCCTTAAATGCCATGTATGAAGTTTTTTTTTTTTTGCGAATTGAGGTTAAGGACTCGCAAATTAACACGAACTTGAGGTTCGTGTTAATTTGCGAAATCCTTTAAAACAACAAAATATCACTATTTTGAAGGTGGCATGTGGCACACATACATGCCCATAGGGCATGTATGTGTGCCATATGCACACACATGTAAGTTTCAGGGGTGCAGCAGGGTGTCCATAAGACACCCCTGCACCCTTGAAATAATTCTCAAATTGCGATTAGCAAATTGCGAATTCGCAATTTGAGAATTACTGCACATTCATTGCTATGGGCCTCCTGGCCCATAGAAATGAATGGGAAAATTATTCCTTAATTGCGATTAGCAATTTGCTAATCGCAATTAAGGAATATTAAGGAATCGCTAAAATATAGCGAATTTCTACATACATACCATTTTGCACTTCTCTAATAGCGATTCCTTAACAATCGCTATTAGAGAAGTGCAAAATGATTTCTTGATACATCTACCCCACAGTGTTTTACATTAAACAAAATTGGTTTATTGAGTTGTCAAGGTCACCGTCTGTAAGAAATTGGGTTACTGGTTAAGGGAGGGGGTAACCCTTCTTAAGTGCAACCACAATCCTGGTCAGGGTGAGGCACAAGCAAATCCCAAATTAACCTGTACTCAACTCATGGGCAGCTTGGCACAGAACAGTCAGGTTTAACTTAGAGGCAATGTGTAAAGTATTTATGTAGCTCTTTAAGAAGTAATAAAGTGAAGACAAAGCACGAGACAAATCCCACACCAATTTAGAAACATAGAGCAAAATAAATGAAAAAGTCAAAGCCAAAAAAACGAAAATCCAATCAGTAGAATCGAAGATGTGCAATTTGAATGATTTAAGTGAAAATTGCTCTAAAAACCTCAAAGCGCCCCTCACAGCTATCTAGTCGTGCGATACTGGGACAAAGTCACAAGTTCAGGCCGACTGCAATGGAGTGTGGGTCGGAGACAGGGACCAGGTGAGTCCAGCTTAAAAGTTACCTTCTCAGTCCAGCGCAAAGATCCCCCATTCACGGTTAAGGGGGTAGCGAGGAGCAAAGAAGCAATGTGGGCCATCATAAATGTAGAGCGAAGAGCAGCCCAGGCATCTCAGGCAGGTTTCACTGTAGCACAAAGATTCTGTTGTAGTCTCGAAAGGTTCAGGCCGGAGCTTCACAGTGTTGCTACCCACAAGCAGTAGATGCTGTAGCACCAACGATCAGGCTGACAAAACTTACATGGCGGGTTAATCGAATTTCAAGTTTTGGCACCAATTGGCTTGTTCATGGTCGTAGAGCCCAAAAACTTAAATTCAGCTCCACAGAGGTCACATCAAGGGTCTAGGGCCTGAGGGGAACAACTTGGGGGTCAAGGGCTTGCTCCGGCTAGATTTGGTTGCTACTTTAGGTGGTTGTGAGCCTGTTGTGCCCCTGTAGCTCTAACAATAGGCCAATAGATTACCCCTTGGAGTCACGCTGAGAGTCCTGGTTCAGGTACAGGTCCAGTCCATCTGACTCAGGCAGGAGGACATCTTGGCAGCAGGGCAGCAATCAAGCATGCAGAGTGGCGGTTCTTTTTCAGCAGCACAGCAGTCCTTCCTGACAGAGTCTGCAGCTCCGGAAGTGTACTGAAGAGTTGATGTCTGAGGTCCAGTACTAATACCTGGTACCTCTTTTGAAGTGGGGGACGCTTCTAGAGGTTTCCCTTTGAAGTGCACTGGTGTCCTGCCTCCCCTGCCCTGGCTTCAGACTAACCACAGTAGGTATACAGCCCTTTGTGTGGAGGAAGAATACAGCCTATTCAAGTGTAAGTAGGGATGTGCCAAACTCCTCCCTCCCATCCTGCCAGTGTTGCTCCAACCCAGCGCACCTAAGCTCTCTGTAGTGTGCGACTGTCTAGGAGGTATACACAAAGTCTGTCAACTACACCCAGTTGTGTGACCCAGACTGGCTGCAGGCACTAAATTGCTATGGCATAAAAATGTGAACTTTCTAAAAGTGGTATTTTCAAAATTGTAACCAAGAATATTGATTCCCCATAGGAGAGGATTTCCCCCTATAATTCCAAAGACACCAAACATGAACGGATTACCTGTTCCCATTTGGAAGTTACAGCTCATTAAATGTAATAAGGTAACTCCAATTATGTAATATGTGAGAGGTAGGCCTTGCAGTGGCAAAACATGAATTTAAGAGTTTTTCATTACTAGGACTTGTAAAACTTCAAAGTACATGTCCAACTTTGTGAATAGACTGCACATTGCCCTCCAGGGTGTCCAAGGCCTACCCTAGAGTTTACTTATATGTATTAAAAAAAGGAAGGAGTGGGTTTGACAAAAGGTTTATTTTGCCAGGTCGAAATTTCAGTTTAAAACCAAACACACAGGCTGCAATGGTAGGCCTGATGCATTTTTGGAGGGACTACTTTAGAGGTTGGCACGATCAGTACTAGCAAATCAAATGAGTCCCATTGGGTATGATACACATTTACTATATCTAGAACAAAAACACTTTAGCACTGATTATCAGGGGTAAAGTGTGTAGTATTTTAAAAGCCACCAAAGACGTGTTCAGAAAACTCGAGGGTGAAGGCAAAAAAATGGGGGATGACATTGCAGACAGGACCGTAACAAAATAATCCTTACTTTCCTAACAACATCTTTTCGCCATGCTTAATTGTGCATAAGCAGGTCAAGTACATGTTTCCCGCTAAGGACAAAACACCAACTTGTTTCCACAAATCAATCAGAATCTACATTTATATTAATACAGCCAGCTGGAGAGAGTGAGAGGCCGATTTCTTCAAAGATTCAACATAGCAATTAAGAGGTGAAAGGTTAGTCGAGTCGTAAGCACTGCGTCCCATTTCACATTCAGCATTTTTCACATTATTTGATGAGTTAGAGCAGAAACATTTCTGTTTGCTGAAACCAGCAGGATATGAAACAGATCAGGGATTAGGTGCCAGAGGCAGCAAATCCCTAATTATGCAGACTTTGACCTGACTGAAAAATCACATAATTCTAGTGACCCCTCCTCTTCTTACCCATTAATGAAAAAAACGACCACCAAAGTAAGGTGAGCATCGGGGTATCACATTGACGTGCATCAATGGCAGAAAAGTCACCATTAAATTCTAGATCTAGGAAGGGTCCATTTGTCATAGAAATGTCTCGTACAACAAACGAGACATTTCTATGGAAAAAACGAAGCGTGCCGAAAAATAAATCCTACATATCATCATGAGTATACAAGGGAAAAACACACTCACAAAAAATAAAAGCATTTCAAGCCGTGCGCAGGCATTCTGGTCGTGGTTTTTCATTAAGTTTAACATGCGTTATTTATTTAATATTTTTTTATCGTGCCACTGCACCAAGCTCCATTACAGTGCTGTTCAATAGACTGCATGTGATTGAGAGAGCGCAAATTTGAATAAAAAATATGTATAGGCCATATTTACAAGCACATCGTATAACGTAGGAATGAAATGTATATCGTAATGGGAAGTTGACACTTATAGCATAAAGTTAACCGATATAATCCAAGGTAATATAGGAAATGTAACTGTATTCACTTTAGGACATGTATTAGATTTAGAAGGCCCGTATACGTAGTGGTCTGATGTAGAAATGTGTAGAAATGCTTACGAAACGTAGAACGTGCAAAGTAGAATTCATGTACGTGTGTAACCTTAAACGGAGAAACGGAGAAATGAAACGTGAAGAAATGTGTAGAACATGTATAACACGATAGCGAATGAGAATTTAAAGTTATACTCTATGTAGTTTGTATTCTATGATAATGCATTCACTTATATTCTATGTAAAGGATTTGTTAAATACGAATATATCTATTAAAGGTTATACTGTGTAGAAGGCTTTTTGTAAGAATGTTAGAAATGTTTAGGTCATTTGTGATTTTAACCCGACTGACCAAGGCTTCGCAGAAGTGTAGTCCGCTGTATGTAATTTAGTGGGCTCACAGGAGTCGTGAATAGCCTTGCTGTGAACGTGAGAGCCAAAGAGTCTAGCACTTGTTAGATTTAGGGTGACAACGCTGGACAAGGTTTATGCCCTGAACTTGATAAGAAGCGCTTAGAATTTGAGACTTGTTTTGAATGACCATTCACAGGACCTAGAAAGGTCAAAGAATTGCAATTATAAGTTAAAGTCTTGTTTAAGTTCATATGACTTTTGATCTGAAAGTGTCAGTAGAAGTCGCCAACAAGAAGACGAAGATGACATCGGAGGAGAAAGGTCAACTTAACGGACGGCGAAAGAAGGGAACCAAGGAAGAAGCCAGAAGCTGACATCATCGGGGAAAGTCCGTGGTGGGCGTCAAGGGGCGTTCCACCCACACTGGGATTGTGTATTTTAGGGACAGCACCCCAGGGAGGAGGTAGCAATTGGAGATTAGGAACAGCAAGGGAATTGCTCAAGAGAGAAGGGCAAGGGTAGATGACTTGAGCAGATGCGCTGAGAAAGATCAGAGCGTAAGAGAGCAGTAGGCCGAGGACCCTTAGAAGAGCGGATGGGTAGGCAGAGAGGGTACTGCTTCTTAAAACTTAAGTTACCTTTAGAGGCTAAGAGAGTTTGAACTTCTTTGGGAGTCAAACTGCTGACACCTTTTTAGGTTAGGAACTTGCGAAGTAGGGATGTCACTTAGTATAGAGTAGGGACAGATTTAACTCGATTTAATTTTTCTCTTTCTGTAGATGACGCAAAGGAACCACTTCACATCGATGCTTTAATATGGAGATTCTGGAATTGATTTTGTATTCTTTTTGTATACATTTTGAGATTTATCCTGAGAGGATTGTAATTCGCATTTAAATTTGACTTTTATATAAAACTTTCAAAACTTTATCAGTTGTAAGTGGTTCTTCAGAGTGGCGTCAGTTTATGGGGTTTATCTAACCTATGTGGGGGTTGTCTTTTACTCAATGACAGATACCAACGGTCCAAAATAGATGAATGAGATAAGTAATTAATTGGATCGTAAATTGATTTCAAAATCTCATTCCCCGCAGTTGGTAGCAGAGTAATGATGGTTATCTTCTTGAGGAAGACGACCTAGGCCAGGTTTAGTTTACCCCAAGGTCCCTAGTCATCGACGACCAGAAGAAGAATTGCAGCCGAAGACGGTGCTGACGGTGCGACGAGAGAAAAGCAGCAGAGTCGGTCGAGAGTGAGTATAAGGGTCATGCGTTGTAAGATTGCGGTGTTTTATGTTGTTCCTGTGTTGTAATGTCAAGCGGAGTTGAATGCCTGTAGAGTGATTGAGGGAAGGTTGTGAGCGCGCGCAACCGGATGAAATCTTAAGCTCCAGAGAAGGACTTAAGTGGTTCGGGTGTATCGAACACCCAGAGTAATTTGTCTACCATTGAAAGGGGGTCATGAGGTACCATTGATTTCCCGACAGACCGATGATAGGGGGAGCGTAAGAGTGAGTGAATGAGTAACGGACGCTGGTCGTACGTTTACTGTGTGTAAGTAACCTATCAGTTGAGGCGATCGTCTGACCGTAAGAGGGAAGACGTTTCGTCAGTTGAGGTAGCAATTACAGTTAGACTGTGGCCGTACAGTCAGAGAAAAGTGATCGCTTGGACGGAAGTAGTCATTTTTCAGTGTATGAATGAAAACGCATGTGAAATCGTGAGACGAGTTGAAGATCGGAGAGAACTGCTGCAGAGGGAACGAGTGACGTCAGCATAGAACCGCGCTGAGATTGGTTAGTTTGTCAGACGTCAGCGAAGAGTCGCACTGAGATAGGCCGATTAGAGAGAGCCGCCTAGGGATTGGTTAGTTGTCATCGGGACGTAAGCAAGGAAGAGTAAGAGGAAAATAGTAGATTAGCGAAAATGAAGTGTTTTAAGAGCTTAAGAGCACTCTTTAGGAGGAATAGAAGAAATTTATATGCCGGAGAAGAAGCTCCACCAGAAGGCACACCAGCTTATTATATGGCAGTGAATGTAGGCTTGCACTCGATACTATGGGTCTCCGAGTGGAATAAGCTAACTAAAGGGAATAAGGAACTGACGTTTCCGAGATTCGGAACGTTTAAGCTAGATGTGTTGAATTAACTAAAAGCGGTAATGCTAGCAACAAGACCTCTACCGAGGCCAACACAGTTCGAAGCACTTAGTGTATGGTTCAGAACAGCACATGGGAAGAGCTTAAAGAGGCGCCAAGAAAGAGTGAGACGATCAGTAAAGGCAGTACAGGATGCCAAATGGGATGAGGAAGCTAAGAAATGGAGGGTGCAGAAGATAGAAGCAGACAAACTGTACCCGATGCTAGAAGTTACGGGAGAAAGGAAACCTCTAGAGGAAGATGAGGAAAGTGAGACAGAAGAGGATCTGATAGAGAGGCTATTGACAGATAGACCACCTCCGTACAGCGGAGGGGCCGCAAGTCCCATATTACCACAAGAAGACGGAGCTAGATGGGGGGAATATAAATCGATCCCAGTAACGGAGTGGGATCCCAAGAAAGATGAGGAAGTACCTCAACCTAGTTCCGAACAGAGAGTAGTGGGAAGATTCGCGGTCCAGAAGGTGCCAGAAACGCAATATGCAAGATCGTACCAAATGCCAGATGCTCTACAAGTACCGGTTACCATAGGCCCTATTGTGTCAATCTACAACCCAGAAGGGGTCCAGCAGGAGGAACAGGCACGATGGGACAGGGAAAGAGCAGAGATGGAGAATAGGAATACCATGATGAATCCTCAGAGACAGATATTAGCACCGATGAGTCGGAGTACCCCATTGGATGCCGCAATAGGTCCCTGGGTAGAACAAAGGGGTCAAAGAGGGCCAATGGACTTAAGGGGACCAAAACCGAAAACCCATAAGGAACTAAGGGAATACCTGAAAGAATGGGATACTGCCGAAGAGGCTCGGAAAAAAAGTTTAGAAACAGGAGCAGAGTGGAGAGACCAGGATAACCGGATCCTCTCTCATTGTGGAGCTGGCGAAAGCAGCCCGGAGTGGGAGAGAGGGAGTCAGGAAAACAGAGGAAATAATTGCCCTACTATTAGCGGCAATAGGCAAATGTGCGACGACAGGAGTACAGGGTGTGGCGAAGTGCCTCGCGTCACCTTTAGTGAGGGGGAACGAAGGACGCAGGAGTACCGAAACACTTTCAGATGCACTCACCATACCCCGAGTGAAACGGTGCAACATTGGAATCACGGGAACATGGAGAGTCGTGAAGGGTCTCGCCATGCATCCGGTGACCGCGAGCGAAGTCATGAGAATATAGGGAGTCGCGAAACGTCTCGCCATACTTCTGGTGATCAAGAACGAGATCGCGGGAGCATGGAGGGCCATGAAGGACCTTATCGTTTATTGAGCGACACCAGACAGCAAGCGAGTTACAGTGGTTTTGAACAAGACGGTGGATCCTATCTCGTATCTGGAGAAACCGAGCCGAAAAGACGCAATGTAGGGATGGGGGATGGAGTAATGTTCCACCACACCCCGCGGGAAGATGGAAAGGCTTGGGATCTAGAGAGATGGGAACAAAGGGATGGAAAGAAAACTCCTCATAACTCACCTGTGTTTAGGCGTAGGGCGCATAGTGGAGGTGAGAGGGGTATGAGCGAACCACCTAGGACTAACATACTGAGAGCTGAAATAAAAGCAAAACGGCTCGATGTAATGAGTTTGAAGTCAGACTTGGATGAAATAATTGACGGCACAGTGGCAATAGAAAGATTAGAGTTGTACGCACCAGATGAAATATTGTTCTTATCCAAGGATGTTACTCGGAGAGCGAGGTCAGCTCATGAAAATTTATCTAATTTGGCAAATAGGTATATGATAGACCTGTCACGAACCAAAGCTTTACAGCCCAATCATAGGCTAAATTGCACAGACCTCGATTTGGAAGAACGTAGAACGATTGGACTAAGAGTACACATAAGGGAACTAATAATGTGTATTAGAATATGGAGAGATCTGGATAGATGGGAGGAAAGATGGTCCAAGAGAGGGTCCGTCAGAAGGAGCACACTTGCGAAGTCCCAAGATGGAGAGCTAATGCGAATGGAAGCTTTCCCTTTGCGAGAAATCGCGAACGGAAACTACGTTCATGTACCTTGGAGTAGGGGGGATTTAGCGGCATTCACTAATTCCTTCCCGAAGCTTAGAGAAAACCCCGTTGAATGGTACAAGCAGGTAGAGAGGTTCGTGAAGATCTCTAAGGTGCTGTGGATCGATTTGAACACATTGTTCGATATCGTAGTACCCGGAGATTTGTGGACGGCATGCAAACTTAGCGTTGAATGGCCTGCTTGTGAGCCTCCGAGAGATGCCAGGACAAATGGTCCATCAGACAGAGTCATGGAGAAATATGAAAGAGTAATAACATGGCTAAAAGAGAAAGTGCCAGTGCAAGATATAGACTGGGTTAAGATAGATCGAACAACTCAGGAGCCCAAAGAGACAGTTCACGAGTTCTATGAGAGATTGTTGAAAGCGTTTAAACAATACAGTGGGTTGGACGTAATGGATCCTAAGGACATAGGACAGTTTGTGTCGAAGTTTGTTTTAGGATTAAGACCAGACATAAGCCTAATGATACAACAGCATTTGATCTGTTGGCAGAATAAACCTTTAGACGAAATTCTGAGATATGCAAGGTACTGTAGGGACGAAATAGACTCAAAAGCAAAGAAACTTAAGGAAAAATTAATGCTGGTACAAATGCAAGCAGTTGGAAAGGGTGGACAGCGGCAACAGGGAATAGGAACGCAAGCAAAGAAACAGAATAATCAGAGCAGAGATGAGGAAGAAAGACCGAGACCGAGAATGGATATTACGACACTGAAAAAGACAACGAGGTGTCATCAGTGTAACGAAGTGGGACATTGGAGACGCGAGTGTCCCTATAATGTCGAGACGGGGGAGTTAGAACAGGAGGAGGATGAGGTTCAACCCAGCATGGTAAAGGGAACAGCAGTCCCGAAGGGAAAGTTTATCAAAGGGGGGAATCAGACTCCTCGAGCCCCGTTTCCTCAACCGCCTCGCATCACAAACGGAGGGAAAACCTATAGACAAATGCCATTGTTTGTAGGAGGAGAAGAATGCTATTACGTTGATCCTCTTACAGGGCAACGAAGGAATAGGGAGGAGGATTGTACTCTAGGTGCAGCCCTGGAAGTAGATCAAAGAGGACCATACGTAGAGGCTGAAGTAGCTGGATGTCCTACAACCTTTTTGGTGGATACAGGGGCCACTCGATCCACGTTGAGATCAGCGGTAGTCCCAGGTCTGCCAATATCGGGAGAGACGATTCAGGTGGTAGGAGTCGCAAACAAGAGGATGACGAATCCTCTGACCGAACCAGTGTCAGTAAAGATAGGGAATTACAGTGACGAACATCAGTTTGTGATCTGTGATTCCAGCCCTGTGTGTTTGCTAGGAAGAGATCTGTTGTGTAAACTGAACTGCACAATACATTGCACACCTGAAGGAGTAGAAGTACAGACCAATGATGAGGATGCCGATTTTAAGGTTGTAAACTCGCAAGAGTGCGTGGAACTATATCCTACCTTAACAGTGAAGGAGCTTCCACAGGATTTGAGGGAGAAAGTGTTAGCTGAGGTGTGGGATTTTACTGGAGAAGAAATAGGACTGATCAAAGGAGTAGAACCAGTAAAGATCTTGGTAAGACCCAATGCTGAGTATCCAAGAACTCCACAATACAAGTTGACTCCAGAGACGATTGCAGGAATAAAGCCTGTGATCGAATCTATGATTAAACAGGGAATACTGAAGGAAATCGTGGGTAGTCCATGTAACTCCCCGATTATGGGTTTGCAGAAGCCTAGTGGGAAATACAGAATAGTGCAGGATCTTCGGAAGATTAATAATATTGTTGTCTCATGTTGTCCAGTGGTACCGAATCCATCAGTGATATTATTTCAGATACCGTTCCAAGCTGAATGGTTTACCGTGATAGATTTGTGTCAGGCTTTCTTTTCGATTCCTTTAGATGAAGAGAGTCAGTATCTTTTCGCTTTTAAGCTGGAAGATCGCGTCTTAACATGGTGTCGTATCCCTCAGGGGTATACAGAAAGCCCATCGATCTTTAACCAGCTGTTAAAAAGAAATCTTGAAAGTCTAGTACTGCCCAAGAACTCGGTTCTAGTCCAGTACATAGACGACCTCCTAGTTGCGTCAAAAACTGAGGAAGCTTGCAGAGAAGACACCATAACCTTGTTAAATCACTTGGCCGAGAACGGACACAAGGTGTCTCCAAGCAAATTGCAATATTGCATGACTGAGGTGCAATACTTGGGCCATAGGATTGAAAAGGGAAAGCGGAAGGTGTCTCCAGACAGAATAGAGGCGATCATGAAAATGAACGCGCCTACAACACAAAGAGAAGTCAGGATGTTTCTAGGTATGGTCGGTTATTGTCGGCAGTGGATAGCCAACTTCTCACTGAAGGCAAAACCCTTATTACAATTGACGCACAAAGGAGTAAGTGATCCGGTACCATGGGACAAAGATTGTTTGATGGCGTTTTTGCAGCTGAGGGAGGACTTATGTCGTGCCCCGGCTTTAGGAATGCCTGATTACACAAAACCATTTTTGCTTTACTGCTGCGAAAGAGAAGGATGCGCGTTAGCAGTTTTGGCTCAGATCCATGGAGATGCGCGTAGACCAGTGGCGTATTTCTCGGCTACATTAGATCCAGTAGCCGCAGCGTTGCCCGGATGTCTCAAATCCGTAGCTGCAACGGGTGTCAGCATTGAACGTTCTGAAAGTGTAGTAATGGGTCATCAGTTAGTGGTGTATGTACCTCATTCTGTAGAATTGTTAATGACCAGGACTAAGACTCAGCATCTGACAAATAGCAGGCTCACACGCTACGAGCAAGTCATACTGGCTGCCGAGAATGTGACCCTAAAGAGATGCTCCGTCTTGAATCCTGCAACTTTGATGCCACTTCCGAACGAGATCGATGACGAAGTTTGTACAGATCATGACTGCCTTGATGTGACTGAACTATGCACCAAACCGAGACCCGATATTGTAGATGAGCCATTGACTGACCCCGATGAAATTTTCTTTGTTGATGGTTCATGTGTAAGAGACAATATCGGTCAGCTGAGAGCAGCTTATGCAGTTTGCACAATTACGAGAGTAATAGAAGCCGCTTGCCTGGAAGGAGTACACTCCGCTCAGGTAGCTGAAATTGTTGCTTTGACTCGTGCTTGCTTAGCGGGCGACAAACTTCGAGTCACCATATACACCGATAGCCAGTATGGTTTCGGGGTAGTTCATGATTACGGGCAGTTATGGTCTCAAAGAGGTTACATGACCTCCTCGGGTTCTCCCATTAGGAATGGAGAATTCGTGAGACTTTTGTTAGAGGCATTGCAAGGCCCAACAGCTATTGCAGTGGTTAAATGCGCTGCGCATACGAAAAACGTAGATTTTGTATCACTAGGTAACCGCTATGCAGATGAAGTAGCGCGTTACTGCGCAGAACAGGGATATTCTCACACTGATGTAAAAGTGGGAGGAATCCAAGAAAGAACTGAATTGACAATGTTGTTGGATACTGTAGATACGTGGGATGAATTAAGAAGTGTTCAGGAAAATGCACCAGATGATGAGAAAAAGAGTTGGGAAACAGCAGGTTGTTCCAGAAGTGAGATGAATTTCTGGATCTCCGCAGATGGGAGAGCAGTTTTACCAAATGAACTTGTTAGTCCAATGGCAAGGAAATTGCATGGATCAGCACACATAGGTAGAGATGCTATGGTGAGAGTATTCAGACAAACGTGGTTTAATCCAAAGTTTAGAGTAGCGGCAGAAGCAGTGTGTCAGAGATGTGCGATCTGTCAGCAGCTAAACGTAGGAAAGAGAACACCAGTCACACTGAGTCACATTGGGAGGTCTGGGGGGCCTTTCAATAGAATGCAGCTTGATTTCATAGAAATGCCTAAATGCAATAGACTCAGATACGTTTTAGTGATTGTTTGTATATTTTCTAGATGGGTTGAGGCTTACCCTACACGTAGATGTGATACACTTACAGTAGCAAAATTGTTACTTAGAGAGTTGATACCGGGGTTGGGGTGCCATCCTCTTTGGAATCGGACAGAGGAACTCATTTTAACAGCGAAATAGTGAAGATGCTATGTTCAGCTTTGAGTATCGATCAGAAATTACATTGCAGCTATCGACCAGAAGCTTCAGGGATTGTAGAGCAAATCAACAGCACGATAAAGTCCAGACTTGCCAAAGTTTGTTCAGCAACATCCCTGAGTTGGCCAGACGCACTTCCAGTGGTTCTTATGAGCATACGTAGTACACCGGATAGGAAAACAGGTCTCTCTCCACATGAAGTGCTAATGGGGAGAGCTATGAGATTGCCATCGGTTCCGACTGCAGCTCTAGTGAACATCACAGACGATTTGATCTTGGACTACTGTAAGGGACTATCTGATGCCGTTAATTCTGTGTCCCTCCAGGTCCAGGCTGCAGAGGTTCCATCAGCACAAGATTTGTGCCATGACCTGAGTCCGGGAGACTGGGTCCTGGTGAAGAAGCATGTCAGAAAGAGCTGCTTAGACGTGCGCTGGAGAGGACCGTTTCAAGTCATACTTGTGACGAATACCGCAGTAAAGTGTGGAGGCCTGCCAAACTGGATACACGCCTCACACACCCGAAGAGTGCCAACACCTCTAGAAGAAACAGCTCCTCTCTCGGATGAGAATCCAGCGGAAAGTGGAGAAGCCATAGAGGGGGAAAGCCAAGCTGTGGAGGTGATCGAAGAGGCTGAGATTGAAACGGAACAGGTCGACGAAGGTCAGGACATCAGTAAGACCGAAGTCGCCTCAGGAGAAGAGAGTAATTGGGAGACTGAATCAGACACTGAACAAGTAGAGAGTGACCAAGAGACAAGTTCAAGAACAAGGAGCGGGAGGACAAGGAGTGATGAAGCTAGTTGGCCGGAGAGAAGGAGAAGGCCAAGCTTAAAAGCAGATCAAGGAAGAACACTTGTCCCGATCGCTGAAGAATTGGACCAGGAAGAGGAAACTACAGACTCAGGAACTGAAAGTCCAAGGAGATCGAGAAGGGTACGTGTGCCCTGCAGAAGGTACGCCACCCCAGAGTGGACTTATCTAGCAGATGTCTTGGGGACAGAAATCTGGGAGAGTGAAGAAAGTGAAAGTAATCGATCACGATCCATTTGTGGCAGTGGAGATATGGATGTTGACGCCTGGACTCGAGACTGAGGGGTTACTAACTTTCACTCTTCCCATACCCCCATATTTGAGTCAAATCCAAGATCTAGTGCTAAATAGATTACAGTTTCCGATTTTCGGTCAGCAAATTCCAGAGGAAGAAGAAAAGGTTATTCGTTTGAATTATTAGAAATTGTTGTGAAAACTGCAGGTGCAAGAATTATTGTTGATGCATAAAAGATTTTTGTACATAAGCTATAAAGAAGAAGATAACCTAGCGCCGAGTGGAAAGAAGAATAAAATTAGGGATTACATTTAGAGGACGGAGAAGGGTTAGGGTTGTCTGTTGCTAAAAAAAAGGAAAAGACATTGTTGCGAAAAAGAGACTTTGATGATAAAGAGCACTTTAAATAAAGAAAATAAAGACTTGCAAAGAAAAACTTTTTCGCAAAAGAAGAGCTACGCTGTTTTGATAACATGGAGAACGGCAACCCAAACCGAAAAGCTAGATGTATAATAGGTACACTAATAGCAGTAGTAATTTCTCTTATGATTTCAGTAGTGACAATATCATACATAATAGGACATGAAACCGATAAAGAAACAGCAGATGTACAGCCTGTAACGACTTTGAAACCTGCTCTTGTGGGGAAGAACGAGGAGAGCAATGTGATCCGTGAAAAGGCGTTACTAGCAGATGAAGCTCGTAGGTTACATGTAGACGAGTCACAAGGAAACTTTAGGTCAAATGCATATGCTAAACTGTTATATGAATATATCGATGCCATGGAGGCCAAAGATTGCTATGTTTGTATGCAATTGCCGGCTTCTGTAGACGAAGGCATTAGATATCATCATCTCCCACTGACTTATGGGATAACATGTAGTTTACTGCTTAGTATATTTTATGGTAGGGAAGGATTTGAGTACTACTTTTCAAATTATGATTCGGTACTGCCTGAAGTTCCGAATTATAAGCAAATGAATAAGTGGGACTATTATAAAAAGGAGGATAGATTAGCCAAATTCTTTCTTCCATGGGATACACTAGATACTTCATATGCACGTAGAAATAATCTAACTTGCAAGATGTCGGAGGTAGAGAAAAAGTTCATAGGACAAGTAGATGATAGATACAGAAGACAGAAGATTCTAAAAATGTCAGGACAATGGAAAACGGATTGGACCGAAGAAGAGAAGGCACATAAAAGGAAAGGTAGCAATGGTCCAATAGCTTTGGATAGAACGCAGAAAGGAAAGTTATGTTTAACTCGAAGCAAGACATATTACGAGAACGTATTCGTAGGTGAAGTAAATTGCGAACATGCTTTTAGATTAGAGTACTATACGAAAGATTTCATGAAAGGGATGCAAGCGATTCCGAATGTATATTTTGTATGCGGAAGTAATGCTTATGTAAAACTACCTGACAATTGGTATGGTTCGTGTTACTTGGCAATTGTCTTCCCCAAAATATATCATGCAAAGGATGTAGTGACTATAGAAGGAAAGGCTTCGAGGAGAGCGAAAAGGGAAGTAGGAGATGCAGAAGTAGTAGGAGATGTATTTGGAGCAATGTTTCCTATGTTAGGTTTAATACTTAACGATGTTAAGATCAGGAGACTGGCTACAGTTGTGGATAGATTATCTGCAAGTACTGCAAGGTCATTAATGTTAGTAGAGGGAGAGATGCAGTCGATTAGAGCAATGGTTCTTCAGAACCGACTTGCTTTAGATGTACTGCTAGCAAAAGAAGGCGGAGTTTGTAAGGCTTTGAAGGTTCAGGAATGTTGTACTTATATTCCTGATAATTCGAAACCACTTGAGAAAGTCATACAGAATATTACACAGATTCATCAAGAAATCGAAGATTTATCAAAAATAAACGTTTGGGAAAAAGTCGGACATGGAGTAGGAAAGGTTGGAAGTTGGTTTGCCAACCTTGGTAAAAGCATAGTGTGGTATATAATAAAGCCTGTATTGATAGTATTAATTTGTATAATCACCTTATTAGGGTTTGTGAAATTGTATAAATGGTATAGGTCGAACCGGTTACAACGAACAATGAGGGAGCAAGAAAGGAGACTAGCTGCTTTACAAGATCAACAGTACAAAAGTTTAAGAGCTCTCGAAACGATGAAAAGAGGGAATGTTGAAACTAGTTCTGTGTAGAGATGTTATTCAAATTGCATTTAGTGATGACTCCCAGAAGTCATCAAAGGGGGGACTGAGAGAGCGCAAATTTGAATAAAAAATATGTATAGGCCATATTTACAAGCACATCGTATAACGTAGGAATGAAATGTATATCGTAATGGGAAGTTGACACTTATAGCATAAAGTTAACCGATATAATCCAAGGTAATATAGGAAATGTAACTGTATTCACTTTAGGACATGTATTAGATTTAGAAGGCCCGTATACGTAGTGGTTTGATGTAGAAATGTGTAGAAATGCTTACGAAACGTAGAACGTGCAAAGTAGAATTCATGTACGTGTGTAACCTTAAACGGAGAAACGGAGAAATGAAACGTGAAGAAATGTGTAGAACATGTATAACACGATAGCGAATGAGAATTTAAAGTTATACTCTATGTAGTTTGTATTCTATGATAATGCATTCACTTATATTCTATGTAAAGGATTTGTTAAATACGAATATATCTATTAAAGGTTATACTGTGTAGAAGGCTTTTTGTAAGAATGTTAGAAATGTTTAGGTCATTTGTGATTTTAACCCGACTGACCAAGGCTTCGCAGAAGTGTAGTCCGCTGTATGTAATTTAGTGGGCTCACAGGAGTCGTGAATAGCCTTGCTGTGAACGTGAGAGCCAAAGAGTCTAGCACTTGTTAGATTTAGGGTGACAACGCTGGACAAGGTTTATGCCCTGAACTTGATAAGAAGCGCTTAGAATTTGAGACTTGTTTTGAATGACCATTCACAGGACCTAGAAAGGTCAAAGAATTGCAATTATAAGTTAAAGTCTTGTTTAAGTTCATATGACTTTTGATCTGAAAGTGTCAGTAGAAGTCGCCAACAAGAAGACGAAGATGACATCGGAGGAGAAAGGTCAACTTAACGGACGGCGAAAGAAGGGAACCAAGGAAGAAGCCAGAAGCTGACATCATCGGGGAAAGTCCGTGGTGGGCGTCAAGGGGCGTTCCACCCACACTGGGATTGTGTATTTTAGGGACAGCACCCCGGGGAGGAGGTAGCAATTGGAGATTAGGAACAGCAAGGGAATTGCTCAAGAGAGAAGGGCAAGGGTAGATGACTTGAGCAGATGCGCTGAGAAAGATCAGAGCGTAAGAGAGCAGTAGGCCGAGGACCCTTAGAAGAGCGGATGGGTAGGCAGAGAGGGTACTGCTTCTTAAAACTTAAGTTACCTTTAGAGGCTAAGAGAGTTTGAACTTCTTTGGGAGTCAAACTGCTGACACCTTTTTAGGTTAGGAACTTGCGAAGTAGGGATGTCACTTAGTATAGAGTAGGGACAGATTTAACTCGATTTAATTTTTCTCTTTCTGTAGATGACGCAAAGGAACCACTTCACATCGATGCTTTAATATGGAGATTCTGGAATTGATTTTGTATTCTTTTTGTATACATTTTGAGATTTATCCTGAGAGGATTGTAATTCGCATTTAAATTTGACTTTTATATAAAACTTTCAAAACTTTATCAGTTGTAAGTGGTTCTTCAGAGTGGCGTCAGTTTATGGGGTTTATCTAACCTATGTGGGGGTTGTCTTTTACTCAATGACAGATACCAACGGTCCAAAATAGATGAATGAGATAAGTAATTAATTGGATCGTAAATTGATATCAAAATCTCATTCCCCGCATGATCATATATGTACATAAAATGCATCGCGAGAAGACAGGCTGGTATGCCTTGTGTGGCTATTGACATTCTAACACAGTGAACGTATTATATTGTTGAACCTGCCCTACTTCTGATGCCTGACAACGGGCTTTGGATCTGGTAACTTGTAACATGCGCTATAGGCTAAGGGTGTTTTCTTTCACTCTGATTTCGGTGTTGTGATGCACTTGGCATTTTCTTGGGTGGCCAACGCCCGCTTGAGGTTTCTTTTTGCAGCTCAATGTCTGTATTTGTGTGTTTGATTGCAGGCCCTTAAGACCGCTGGCTGCATGGTCTGTTAGTAGGCAGGATCAGGTGCCCATTTGCGCCTGCCACTCTTCTGTCACACAAGTGTGCTTACATGTGCTGTTTGTAGTGACCTGCTGGTCACTGTTCTAGTATTTGTGGTGCCAGCCACTCCCCAAGGGCTCTCTTACACGCCATCCCACACCCTAATAAAAGGGGCCGGGCGCATGTGCCCTGTGGCCAGTTCCACTAACTACATTCCAGTGGCTGTGTTATCTGTAATGACCGTAGCGGTCTAGTTTATCCATGGGTACACGCACCCCTACATCCGCAGGCCAGGCGTGGCCTGCGGGGTCCAATAAAAGAAGGACGGGCGCTCGAGCACGTCACTTCCGACTATGACACGGGTGTCGGTGTGATCATCACTGCCGCTGCGCGCCCTGCCCCTGCGCAAGAGCGTGGGCCCACCTTAGCCACAGGTGGCCCAGAAAAGCAGAATAGTACATTGGCGACGAGCGGAGGGGGCCCAACCCTCGCCCGTACACCTGTGCCTCTTCGGAGCGTCCTGCTCCGTTCCGCGGTGCCTACCGCGTGTCTCCTGAGTGGCACACCCATCCACTGGGACACTGGGGCATGTGTGACCAGTTTTACCCCCAAGCCTGAGCCACGGCATCATCCCCGGGGAAGAGGAAAGAACGCGGCGCCGAAGTGCCCAAAGTCGACCTGCCTTCTGCGACCACTTGCCGTTTCCCATGCATCTCGCGTGAGCCGCGGACCGACACTACACCCTGCCAACGCTAATGCATTGCGCGTGAGTCGCGGAAATCGCCTACAGAAGCTCACACACTGAGCGTGAGTGGTGGACTTCACTGGGTGCATGCCCACGGCACCCCAGAAGGACTTCTACCAGCCAACAGAGGTGAGGAAGCCTCCAGAACTGGCCGCAACATCCACATGCCACCTGAGACTGACGACACCCGGGAAGGGGCACGGCCAGCCGTGCGACCACCACGTGGCGTCACTGAGGCCTGCAGACGTCACGACGGAACCGAGGTGAGCCGCAAAACCGCCGCGTGGCGTCACAGAGTCGGCGCAGGAGGGGAAAGCAGTCAGGAGGGACCCACAGACACCACCCAGACCCGCCGTCACCATGGGGGACGGAGACGCGCCTGCACCAACCATCAACATCCCATTTCAACATGCCGCCACAGGGGTGCTACCGCCGCTCAGCGAAGCGGAAGACCCGTCCACAACCTCCCCAAGGTGGAAGATATGGCTTGAAAGACTGGAAAACTACTTTGTAGTAACAAGAGAGTCAGATACAGCAGTAAAACGGTCGCTTTTGCTACACTACGCTGGCAACAAAATATTTAGACTGTTCAAACACCTGCCCAATACGGGGGCGGCGGGTGATTATGACGCAGCGGTCACTGCTCTGAAGGGCCATTTTGACCCCCAACTGAATGTAGACTTCGAGGTCTTCAAATTAGGACAAGCACGTCAGAGGGAAGGTGAGACAATGGACCAGTTCCATGCCCGCGTCAGGGAGCTAGCTAGCTCTACTGACGAAGATCAGCCTAAAGCCATAAGAAGGCAGATAATACAAGGATGTCAAGACAAGGCGCTGAGAGGGTCGATTCTGCGAAAACCAGGCATATCACTGGAAGACATTTTAATCCTTGCCAGATCCCACGAACTCACAAGCGTCAGGGCCACCGCCATGGAACAAGCACTACACAAGCCACCGGTCAAGACGGAGACCATCAAAGTGGAAAGGGCGGATGCAGTGCGGTCTCAACCACGTGGACCACCGCAAAAGGAATATAGGAGGGATCCACCCCGAGCACGGTGTGGATATTGTGGGCATGAGCCCCAGGCGGCCAAAGACTGCCCGGCCCAAGGAAAGACATGTGCAAACTGTGGAATCCCGAACCACTTCGCGTCAGTGTGCCGCAAAAGGAACACATCAAAATCATTCAGGAAGTCACGGACACCCACAAAAGCCGTCCGTCAACTATCACTAAACAACTCAACACCAGCAAGGGCAGAGAAACACCTACCCCCATTGTACGACGACTCAGAGTCGGAGGACGAGGAAGCGTATATCGTCTCGTTCGCACGAGAGCTTAAACAACGACGATGGCCACAGCCCACATGTATCGGACAGATGGCGGGAAATGAGGTCAAGGCCATAATCGATACTGGCGCCACCGTCAACATGATGGGCCTGCAACAATTCAACAAATTACCTCCACGGCCTGAGGTAATGCCGTCCAAGACCAGGATTTTTGCTTATGGAGAAGGACACACCTTAGTGGCCATAGACTCGTACTCCAAGTACCCATTAGTGGAGAAGGTCGTCTCCACTGCATTCGTACATGTAGGACCAGCACTAGAAAGGATGTTCTCCATGTCTGGCTACCCATCGGAAATACGGAGCGACAACGGGCCGCCCTTCCAGGGGGCCGAATTTGCCACGTTCCTCAGGACAAGAGGAATTCAACACCGTCGCATCACACCGCAGTGGCCCCCGGCAAATGGGGACGTGGAGAGGTTTATGCGGACCCTTAATAAAGTCTTCCGAATAGCCATAGTGGAACAAGCCGATCTGGAGCAAAGGTTGCACGAATTCCTGCGGGAGTATCGGGGCACTCCGCACTGCTCCACCCAAAGGAGCCCATGGGCCCTCATGTTCCAAGGGCCACAGAGAGACCTCCTTCCCACTGCCCCGGGCTGGACACCACCCCCAGCCGATACAGAAGAGGCCCAGACATGGAGATGACAAGGCAATCAGCATGCCAGCATACACAGGAGAGCCAATCCAAGAAACCTAAGCTTGGGGACCCGAGTGATCATCCGGAACGGACGCCCCGGGGGGAAGTTCCAAACCTGCTATGAACCGGGCACTTGGACAGTAACATCAACCAAAGGCACCATGGTCACAGCACGAAAGGGAGAAGAAGAAGTATCGCGAAACACCTCTTGGTTTAAGGCCCTCCAGCCAGAGTCCAGACAGCGATCGGAGACACCAGAAGAAGTCAGCCCATCAAGTGGGGCAGCGACCCCCGGGGAGGAACACACTCAACCCCCAGAACGCGAAGCAGAGGAACATGGATCCACAGTGGTGTCTCAAACACCGGCGATTGCCATCAGAGACACTCATCAGAGTATTGAAGGTGGTCGGGGCAATGCCCGGAGATATAATCTAAGGCCCAACCCACCACCGAGCCAGAAGCTGAAAGACTATGCCTGCCTGCTGAGACCCTGAACCTGTCAACAAGGGACACGCAAGTACCCAGGCATCCTGCTTAATACATCATGATTGAGACTATTTTTCATCTGTTGAAAAAATTATTGTGAAGTTGGATAGGGATGTAATGACCGTAGCGGTCTAGTTTATCCACGGGTACATGCACCCCTACATCCGCAGGCCAGGCATGGCCTGCGGGGTCCAATAAAAGAAGGACGGGAGCTCGAGCACGTCACTTCCGACTATGACACGGGAGTCGGTGTGATCGTCTCTGCCGCTGCGCGCCCTGCCCCTGCGCAAGAGCGTGGGCCCACCTTAGCCACAGGTGGCCCAGAAAAGCAGAATAGTACATTATCATTATAAGTGTATGGGGGCCTCTGGACCCACCATTTTACACTGTTCTGTCACCATGTTTGTGAGGAGTTAACATGCGGTTTAACTTCTTTGAGAAAGCTGGAAAAATAGTGCACAAGAAACAAATTGAAAGTGAAAGTGGTTCCTGGTATGGTCCATTTTGTTTAATGGGTTTTATTATTGGTGTACATATTTATTTGCGAATCAAGTTTCCTGCCCGGCTTGCACAGTACTGTTAGTGTGGTTTCCTTTTGTTAGTTTCTTGACTGCACAATTCTCGGCTACTTCTGAATTAGCGATTATGTCGCTTTCCCAGCTGGGGGCATTTTGCGTTATACTCGTCTGTACTTCAGCATGGGCATGTCACCTGCATTCTTTCGCACATGCTTTGAAAAATCTTTAAAATGCTATAATTTGAAGGTACAATATAGATTCACTCCTTATTTTTGTACACAGTTTGACAAAATATAAACAAGCTCAGTAGGGTGCTTTTGTCGGAAAGTATATAACATTTGGCAGGACTGTGCGGCTACCAGAGGCCAACTACAGTGAAAAGCAAACATTTTCTAAATATATGTTTCCATTTCCTCAGGGAAGAAGACTCCCCACCCATTCCTTTCTTTTCCAGCCAGGCCATTCATGGTAAGCAACTGCAGAGGACGCAAGCCCTAGTTACACCTTTCATTTTCAAGCGTATTTAATTTATTCTTCTTCACTTTTTGAAACACTGACTGGTTAAAGCTTTGGCGAAACCTTGCGGGCGGCTGACGAACCCCCAAAAGGTACCATCGTAACCATTTTGTTAAATCACGGAATGAACGTCATTGATAAAAGTTGTTGATTTGTTTTGGTTCCTCCATGTCACCTGTGCAGAAGTTTCACTGATGTTTCTGCCTTTCACATTCCTGCAAAAAGTGTTCTTGCTAATGAGTTTTCCAAGCATGTGGTGTCATATTCATCACAATTCTAAGCAGGGAAGTAGGGAACCCTCCACGTTAGAAGCTTAGGCAAGGCTCCCACTGGGCCTGATACACTGGGTTCACATAAACATTAATTAGTTGTTTATGAGCCTCTAATGACTGCAGGTTTGCACAAATAATTCTGATAAATACCACTGCTAGGAAATATCATGAGAGAGGGTTGTAAGGTTTCAGCTGGCATGCACAGAGAAGGAAACACATAAAGAAAAAAGTTAAATAGAAGAAAATGCAGAGAGAGGAATACATTAGAAACAATAGGCATGATTAAGATATAAAAGAAAAAAAAGTAAGGCTGAGAGAAAAAAGATGGGAAAGGGAAACAAAGGTTAAAAAGAACCCAAGGAGAAAGAAATGGTGACAGTAAGGAAACATGAAACGAAAGGTAAAAGGTCAGATGGAAGGGTGAAAGAATGGCTGGATAGAAGAGTGAAAGGATTGACTGGCAAAAGTGTAACTGGATGGAAGTATAGAAGAAGGAACAGATGAAGATGAGTGAAAGGATGGTTAGATAACAGATGGATACATGAACATGGATGGCTTAAAAGATGAATTGGTGGATGGGGCAATGGGTTAGTATATGTAAAGGTGAAGGTATGGACAGATGGATGGATAAATAGATGGAAGGATACATGGATGGATAGAGGGAAGGAGAGTGAAAGGAACTCTTTTTGGGATGGTCACATTTGCTCGCTTCGCATGCAGGGCCTGCTTTGAGGTATGATTCAAGAGGGGGTATTGAATGAATGAATGAATGAATAAGGCTTTATTCGATAAAAACATATCTTATAGCAAATTACAATACAATTAAAATACTTTTTTTAGCAGTACCCTGTTAAAACATTGATACTTCAGTAAAAACAGGCGTTAAAATCCAGCCATTTAAATAGATAACAAAAGCCTTTTACTTCGGATGGACCATGCCCAACTTAAAAATTTAGAAACACCACATAAAAACAGAGTCCGAGTGTCCGACTTCAGAATACGTAGGGCCACAATATGGTGCTGAGTGCCTAATTCTCGGCAAATGGGTTTCAACCAACAATGTCTTGGCACTTCGTATGCCGGGCATTCAAACATCAGATGGACAACAGACTCAACTCGTGACGGGCAAACTGGGCAATAAGGTGAGGTCGTGGACGATGCCTTCCAACGCGCAATCAATTCATTTACTGGAAGGGTGCCCACTCTGAATTTAAAATACAGCGCCCGGTCATTTGGATTGGTAATAATCTCAAGGTATGGTTCATAGACGGGCACATCCTTAAGTCTCAGAAACTCAGTAGTGGTTCTTCCTTGCTTCGAATTAGAATTGTTACTACTGGTTATCCAGTTTCAATACAATTTCTTAAGAGTGGCCTTCGGGGGAGCAGTTCTAGAATCCCAAGCGTCTCCGAGGCCCAACTCACGTAGTAAGGATTTAACATATTTTAATCACTTAATTTGTGACCATCCGTGCATTGACATTACCTCCAAAAGACCTTCCGCGTAAGAGGCCAATTCTGGGACACGCCACAGCCGTGCCCAGATAAGCAAAGGGGGAATTTGGGCCTGATCTTTGATCGAGCGACACCCTATGTCTAAAAGCAACGGTAAGGAAGGAGTACTCATTGGGAGAGCCATAAGATCCTTCATGAATTTGCTCTTGGCTAACGACACCATATTGCTTGTGCCCCAAAGTTCTGCCCCATACAGGGCCCGCTCACCCCTCTAGCTTTATAGATTTCAACAACCGGTGCAATAGGTTTAGTTGTAGAAGAGCGCTGCTCTTTAAGAAGGGACCCTACTATTCTCTTGTGGTTGATAAGCATTTTTTGAATGTGCGCGTTCCACTGCATGGAATCAGTGAGGCGAATACCTAAATAGTCAAACTCCGAGACCCTCTCTAGGGGGACAGAGTCCCCTGAAGGGAGGTATTATAATAAATTGTATTTTTTGATATATATTCCTTTCATCTTTGCTGGATTTGTTTATCGTGTAATATTTGGATATACAGTATGAAAAGTGTTTTATATATTCATTTGCCATTATAAATTGACAAATTAGGACTGCTCACAGACCTGCCTGCCCCCACACTGCTTTGCTTCAGTCAGTATCTTGGATTTCATTCATTAACAGCAAACCACAGGGTCTCCTATTTGGCACCATTGTTAACAGCATTAAGTAGTGATGTTATTATTCTCCCCCACTCAATCGGGTTAGCACGTAGCAGGTCAGCCGGGATCCCATCAGGTCCAGCCGCTTTAAGAGGCACCAAGGATCTTGTAACATTCTCAACTTCCTTGAGTGTGAAGGGGTGCCCTATTGATTCCCCTAGTTGGGTGGTTGGGATAATATGAGGCAAACGCTGCACCTGGCTATCTTCCGTTGTAATTGTGTATAGGGAGGAAAAGTGGTTAAACCAGCGTTGGCCCGGGATATTACACGTAATGAGGGTGTTATCTGCCCTATCCCTGGACCGCACTAGGTTCCAGAACGCTCCAGAATCTCTCCCTGCACTGGCCACCTTTAGGTCTGACCAAAACTGGTCACCCCATTCTTTCTTTGCCTCATTGATAGTCTGCTTATAATCTTTCCTCGCTACCCTAGTCCTAGTCGGAGATTTGCTTTTAATAGCAGCTATTAGCACAGATTTCTTCCACCTTCATTTTTTAGTAAACCAGCCCAGAGTATTCTTACTTCTTTTGCTCTCCGCCACAGTAGGATCCCTATTTGGGACTCCGAACAAATTTCCCATTTCCTTGACAGTCTCACAGAAAAGAGCCATCACTTCATTTGTTGTCAGGGAGGGAGATTCCATCCTGGCCTGTGCCGTCCCCAGGAGTGCCCCTATAGCTTGGAGTTTCCCCTCATCTAGTGCGACCCTACACCATTTTAGCCGTCTTCCACAATTGGAGGGATGAACTTCCCTAGCGGTGGACGTTTTGGTGGGCAAGGTCAAGCCAGACGCCCCTGGCCACAGATGGTATAAGGCCAGGGATAACGGATTATGGTCACTGTCTGCTGAGGGCAAGACTTCCATGTCGTCCATGAATTTCCAAAGCTTAAGATCAAGAAGGATATAGTCTATCCTAGAGGTGCAATTCACCCTGTTAAAGGTGTGGGCTCCCTTTCTGTCTGAGGTAATTTGCAGCCCTCAGCCCAAATTCGAGTGACAAAGAATTCAACTGAATGGACTGTTGGGACCACTTCCTTATCGGGTCAATTGTTAAGGGGGGAATACCTCTTCTAGAGTCCTCAGCGGCAATGTCCAGAATGTTGTCCGAGTCAAGGGGTTCATAGGTGCAGTTAAAGTCCCCCGCAACAAGAACATATGTACTAGTAGGACACTGTCTGAGTAAGCCCTCGAGGTATGGGACCGTGGGGGACAAGGATCCCCCCTTAGTACTCCTGGCATAGATGTTAAAGATGTCTAAAGTTAGCTCTCTCTGTGGCCCCCTGACAGCGATTTTTAATATATCAGGGGAATTCGTTGCGCTCTGCACAATTTTGCACCCCAGCGATATATCCACCCATCTAAGAAGCCCACCTGAAGGGCGACGTTTCCCAGAAACTGAATAAACTGCGGGTATGTGGTACGTACTGTAACCAACCTTGTGACAAGGCTCCCTGCTCCAAGTCTCTTGGAAAATACAAATAGAGTGGGCCTCCACCTGGGTATTCCAGTCAGGTAAAGCCAAATTCCATAAAATACCTGCAATGTTCCAGCTGAGAATCCTAAGAACTGGATCCGTCACAGCTGGTTCCACAACGGGCGTGTCCATCAGGGTACCAGCTCGCTGTGGAGACACTTCCAGAATTCCCTCACCAACGTCCCCACCTTTGTCATTTTGAATTAAGCAAGAGGCGTAAGGTGTCTTTGGCCCAAGACTAGGGGGTGTGGAGTTAAGCCCACTACAGGGGTTGGGCAGGGGACCAAAGAGTGCACTGACCTCACCCGACTCGCTGGGCTCAAGATTTGCAGATAGACTCGAGAATGTACCGTGTCATGAATATGGGGACCACGTCAATAGTTACAGCCCCTCCCAAAGCTTCCAAAGCCTATGCTGGAAGGGTGAACCCGATAGGAAACATAGCTATTGGAAAAAAAGGTATTCTGTTCTCTTTTCCGGGGCTGGCAGGGGACATTCTGTTGTTAAACTGCACTGGTGTAGAAGTAACTAAGATCGACTGCACCCATACCTGACCGCCCGCCCTCAATCTGCCAGTTACAGATGAACTGTGCAACCCTGACATCTTTAAAATTCACAACGATACAGTCCCCCTGGCAGTCCTTATACCTTTTGACCACCCACTCCACCCGTCTAACATGTAAAATCTGACCATCCAGCTCGGTTGGTAACAGTCTGTTCTCCCTCAGCCAGTGCATAGTTTTGTTTTTGAGCTCCTGATACGTTTCCGATTGGTCTCCCTTCAACCGCGGAACTCCAATTAGCACCGCAACATAAGGCCGACAAGCTGGCGGGAGATCAATCCTGGTGAGTCTTGGGGCACCGTTAGATTCTAAGAGGGGACGTTGGGAGTTCGCCGCAGGACTTCGGATATGACTACCCTCGGTGACCCGTTTGGGAATGTTATTCTGCCTTGGTGTCCTCTTGTGAGTAGTTTTCATCGTTACACTGTGGGGGGCTAGCTGGATGTTGCTATTCACATTGGACGTCCTAGGGTTAACTGCTTGTGTGCTGGTGAGAGGTCCGGCTAAAACTGCCCCTGACATCCCTGTCTTAGCTGGCAAAGTAACATCGGAGGTCGCTAACTGCCGAACTGTAGTTAGGTCCTGGCCCGAATCTGAGTTTCTAATCTGTGTTTGTTCTGCCTGGGAATTCTTAGCGTGTAATTTAATTAGGGATTTTAGAGAAAAAAAGTTATCCAAAGTAGCCTGCTCGAATCTATCCAGCCTCTCAGCCACAGACTTCACCCTTTCCAACACTGGGAGAATCAAGGATTTTACCAATTTCTCAATTTGAGCTACAAGTGGGCTCAAGGGTGGAAAGCCTAAGACAGGAGTAGGCGCGAGGCTACCAATCTGTTCCTGTGTTGTGCAGGTATGCTCGAGTAGAATCGGGTTCATAAACTGGGCACTTCCTGCAGTTAGGTTTGGTGTCAGTGTCATTGCTTTCTTCCTCCCCTCCCTCCGGGAGTTCCCTGTGTCCAGAGTAGCCTTATATTTAAGCTTTTTGGCCAAATGAATTTGCCCTCCTTTTTTGCAGTGTGTGACTCTCTTCCTTTTAAGGGGAGGAAGTCTCAAGCCCGCTACTATCACTAACGGCTGATTACCTGGGTGGCCCTTGGATGAATTTGAAGAGTCCAACTGCACAATGGTTTCAGTGCAGGCCACTGGTATTTCAAGAGGGGTGGGAGAGGTTGGCCTGATGGGCACTAACCTGTTAAGCCTATCCAAACTTGCCCTAATGGCACCCACATTGTTTTGGATTTGATTCGGCGATACCCCGTCTGCGTGCATTGTCACGTTAGGAGGGGAAACTGCTGGAGCTAAAGGCCCTAAGGAGGAACGCTTGTAGTTAGGAAGGTTAAGTGAGAGACGACTTTCCGTGATAGCAATTTCCTTTTCTAGCACGGAGAAAGCTCAGGTAATGAACTGATCCATTGCTCTACTCAAACAGCCACCCCCGCCCTCCCAAGTTTCCCTGATCTGGTTGCCATTGGCATGGGAATATAGCTGTGAGGAAGGGCCAACCCACTAAAAAGAAAGATACAGATTAAGGAATAAATTAAGTACAAATAAAACCTGGGATTTGTGACAAAAGGTTAGGGGGGTGGCCCAGCCCGGCCTCCTTCGGCCTGCGGTCCTGCCCTTGTCCCGGGCTTCTCCCGGGACGCTCCCGCGCACTCCCACGCAAAGGAACACCGATTCCCAGATGTAGAGCCCTCGGTGACCTGAGGGCGGGGCTGGCAAGAGAGGCGGGACCAGGTGGTGTCAGTTGTAGAATGGACTCCTGGGATAGTGAGTTCAATTAGGAATGAAGAAGTCTTCTGTGGGAGAAGCCAGAGTTCTTTAAGGCATGCTTTCATCATATCTACCGTTTGCCTCATTGTGAGTGTCCTACGGGCATGCGTTTGTGTGTGTGCACATTGTGCATGCATACGTGGATGTTGATGTGTGTGTATAGTACGATTACATTTTACCACCACAATAAGGTCATATACGTGATATCCTTTACTTACTGGAGAACTTTGGAGAAGAAATGGAGCAGCTCCGTGGTCTCAAGTGTGATTGGGTGCTGCAAGGAATTCCCATTGGCACTTGTCATATCAGGAGAAATTCTCTAACACTTGAATACTGATCATAGACACACTCAGCCCTGCCACTCTCTTAGGGACCTTGTAGCTGCAGCAAGTTGAGTATTCAGTGTCGCACCATGCTGCTTTTGAGTGCCCTATTGCCCTTTATCACAGTGACAACAATGGCTTTACAAGCACATTTTAAGTATGGCTGAACTCGGACGGCTGCCGATTTGTGATCTGTATGCTTAAATAAAGTAACTCCACAAGGCTACTAACACACATGCAGGATATTTGAGTTGTGCGTATGTGTACAATAACATGCATGCGTGTGTGAAATGGCCTTAAATGCATAAGGCAGCAAGTCAAATTACTGCCCAGTTCAGTTTCAAAGCTGAATTCATTTCTAATGAATTTAATTTGTTTTACTTTAAAAGAAAGAAAAAAGTAATTGAAGCAATGCTCCAAGCATCATGCTACTGTGTACTTTAAACCAAAAACCACATCTCATTCAGGTGATTAAATCTGTTCTTTGAATTCCGAGACAATTTCAGCCTCTTGAAAGATATGAAATACTCTGTTTCAAAGCACCTTTGCATCGCCAATTCTTATTAGCATAGCTGCATAGTTGTGATTCCATACTTCTTAAATTCTGCCTTTAAAATCCTCCCTATTTTTGACTTTTAGGTGTTTTGAAGGATAAATCAAGAAACACTGGAAAAAATGAAGTCCCTAGTGCTTGTGATATGTCTCATTTCTCTTGATGTCCACTTCAGCATCTCCAGAACCCGCACCACCATCCACAAGATGACCAACACTCCACCCCATCCCCACACCAAAGATGGAACAAAATCTCAGAGACCAGCTGGGTGAATGCCCACAACACCTCTGACCTTGCCACCACCACCAATGTTGAACATTGAGTGAAAAATGTCAACGCATGGATCACCAGTTGTGCAGCTATCATCCTCCTCATCAACAGCAACATCCATAGAAAATTCTCAATAAAAAGGCCAGCTGGAACACCCAAGAACTCAGAAAAGCGACACAGGACAGAAAACATCTGGGGAGAAGATGGCGTGCCAGCAAGGACACCTCCAACTGGGCAGTCTTCAAGACCTCCTTCAACCTCTATCACCACCTGCTGAGGGCAACAAAGAAGACAGCCATTGCTTCATGCATCAAAACCAGCGGCAACAACACCAGGGAACTTTTCAACATTGTTAAGGAATTCTCCAACCCGGCTGCCAGTGAAAACAATACCATACTCTTACAGGAGCTGTGCAAAAACCTTACCCACTGCATCCACAGCAAGATTGCAACCATACACAGAAACTTCAAATGCCATCCCACACCTATGGACTTCCTCAACAGAAACGCCACCACCTTAACTGGCACAAACCTCACACTGACCACCTGGACCATACTCTCCACCCAGAAATCACCTCCATCATTAAATCCATCCACATGAGAGCTCCCACAGACACATGCCCACACAACATCTTCAACCTCATAAACCAAAGTGTCGGTCAGGAACTCACCACCCTACTCAACATCTCTATCACCACTGCAACATTTCCTGATGCCTAGAAACACAATGCTACTGGCCAAACTCCCTGCTCCCATTCCCAGTGAAGGTACTGGAAAAGTTCATAAACAACCAACTCATGACACACCTGGTGCAGAACCAGCTACTCAAAGCCTCCCAATCGGTCCTCTGCAGCAGCCACAGCACCGTAACCCTCCTATTCACGACCACAATGACATCTAAACCCGCCTTGACCGAGAAGAAACAGCAGTTTTGACCTCTCGATAGCCATTGATACTGGATCCCACTACAAGCAGATAGAAAGACTCCACCAAGGGGATGCACTCAGATAGATCAGCTCCTTCCTCACCAGAAGAACCCAGAGGATCCACATCCCCCTTTCCCCTCTGAACCCAAGGATATCACCTGCAGTCACCCCCAGGGCTCATCCCTTAGCCCCATGCTGTTTAACACACATGTGACTCCACTGGCCAACATTGTCAGGTCCCACAGTCTCAACACAATTTCCTATACATACAACACCTAACTCATCTTCCGACTCACCGACGACTCCACCACCACCAGAACCAACTTCCACAGATGCATGACAAAGGTCGACGAGGTGAAGAGCTACTGCCTGCCGCTGAACACAGACACGCCAGACGTACTGATCTTTGCCAACAGCAGAAACAAATGTAATGACTCCTGGGGCAATCAGACCTAGGACCCGCACCAACTCCCTCCAATCACACCATAAATCTTGCGATCATCATTGATAACAAGCTCACCATGAAGTAACAGATCAGTTCTGTCTTCTCCCCGTTCTTCCTCGCACTGTGCATGTTATGTAAGATCATCAAGTGGCTACCTCTATACATGAGATGCACCGTGACACAGGCCCTCATCATAAGCCGACTGTACTATGGCTGTGCCCTCAACATAGGAATCTCCACACACCTCCTACAGAGATTTAAGACCATACAGAACAATGCAGCCAGAGTCATTCTCTGCCTTTCCGGACAAACCCACATCACACCCCACCTCAAGCAACTCCACTGGCTCCCTGTGCAGGAAAGATTCCAATTAAAGTTTCTGACTCACGCGCAAAAGGCTCTACGTAACCAAGGACCCACATACATTAACCACCTCCTGAACTTTCATCAATCAATGAGAAGACTCTGCTCCACTTCCCTGTCACTTCCCTATACCCCCCACATCTTCCAAATCAGAAGTGGAGAATCCTCTTCCTCCCACATTGTAGTAAAGACCTGGAAGAGCCTCCCACGCACCTCAGAACCATCACCTCACTTCCGGAATTCCAAATGGCCCTCAAGACCTGGCTGTTCCAAAAAGCCTCCAGGACCTGCAAGCACCTGGATAGCCTAATGGGTGATTTGCTGCACCAAGATTCTGCAACTCTTTTTAGTAGTCGCTCTTGCAGCATTCTCAGTTCCCTCTGGAGTAGCCAATACGCTATGTTAGCTTGTCTAGATGATGTTCTACATTTTCACACTTTCTTTTACAGGTTTTGATTTTACATTTGTGATTTGCAGTTTCTGTTGGAAACTGGGCCTCCAGCATAAATGGCAGTACTTATGATGGTGGATCAAATTCGGGTAGGTACCGAATCTTGTTAGATAGCTTTTATTCATTTTTATTGAGGTTAATCAAATTAGGAATTTGCTGAGCTTGATAGGTTTTGATGTACTTGACCATTTGTAATATGTACTTTAAACATGTTTTGGTGAAGGTCTTAGATTGTGAAGAGCTCTTATAATGACTTAAATTCTAATTGGAAGAACTTTTGCATGAGTTTACATGAGAATATGCTTGAGCATGTTTTGTTCGCCCTTATAAGAGATTGGAGTATTTGGTGAGGGGTGTGAGAGCTCACCTCAACTAATATTTACAATCCTTCTCAGGGTGAATCACAAAAGTCACTCAATAAATCTATTCTTGCCCTATGGTAGCTTGCCACAAAGCAGTCAGGCTTAACTTAGAGGCAATATGTAATGTATTTATACAACACTCAAACAGTAATAAAGTAAACCCAACTCAAGAAAAGTCCCAAACCAATTTACAAAAATCAGGTACATTTTGATAAATAAAATGACAGCAACATTGCAACATTCCAACCAATAGAACTGGACTAACTAATTTTCAGGGTTAAGGCCTGAAATAGGAGCAAGAAGATTTAAGCACCACACACTTTCGTCTGGTTGAGCTTGATCTGCACAAGAGTAAGATAGGGTCAGATACAAGGACCAAGTTCTTCCCAGTGAAAAAATTGTTTACCTTTGAACTTAGTCTCTGGAATCAAAGTCAGAAGTTGTCAGCAGGACAAAGCAGCAGGTTGTGGTTGAAGAAGCATCCATGCCATCAGATAGCCAGTGGACGAGGTCTCGCTGAAGCTGATGCCCTTTGGCAGGAAAGCTCCTAGTGGGAGAAATTTGATTTCGCAACCAGACAGGATCCCTCACTGGTCGAATATATTTTGTACCATCCCCCAGCAAAGATTTCCACCTTCGGACTTAGTCAATTTTTGAGAGTTGAGATTCTCCCAAGGGTGCAGGAATTGCAAGCAGTTGCCAAAGAGGGCTCCAATAACCTATGCCCCTTCTTTAGGAGGTCCTGCTGAATCGAATTTGATGCTGCGGAGAATGTAGTGGGAGCAACCTGAACCTTTGGCTCAGTGGCAATCCACCTTTGTCAGAACGGCTTAGCAAGTTAGTTCCCATCTCCTGCTGATTCTCAGAGCAAAAGGTAGCAAAAACATTTTAAAGACCCCAGTGGCACAATCAGTGCTTCAACCCACTTGTTGCATTTCATTTGCACACCCTAGGTATATGTAGAATAATATACTAGGGAGTTATATGCACATTAAATGTTCCTATTCGGCATATGCACATGTAAATATGTTCAGAAAGGAGAGTACAACCACTTTACCTCTGGTTGGCAGGGCTAAAGTGCAAAAAGTCATATGGCGAGCAAAAACAGTTTCGGAAAAAAAGGCAAACATCTGGAAAATACCAAGCAAAAGATGGAAATCTCCAATATCCCTACCTTTTTTTTCTCTTCCAAAATAGACTCCTCTTAATAGCTAGTACATATTGCGTCAATGGAGTGGTGCAAATATTAAATCTTGATCTCCAGTGCAATGCATATGTGGCTTAGTCCATAGCTGTATGCTTTACTTTTTCTATGGGAAACATCCTTTACGACGCAACTTTTACCACGCAGTGCCTTTACAACGCAGATTTTTCAACGCAAGTCATTACAACGAATTGCGCTGGGGGCGCTCTAGGATAGGTAATAGTTTAATTTACTGTCCAACACCTTCCCTACTGTCCACGGGGACTGGAGTTGGAATAGTAAATTAAACTATTCACTATCCAGCACCCCCCAACGCAAGTCATTGTAACGACTTGCGTTGAAAAACCTGCGTTGTAAAAGCATGCGTGGTAAAAGCATGCGTTGTAACAACGTACATCCTTTTACTATATGTCCTCCATCCAGACATCTTTCCCAGTTTTATCTCACAAAGGGTACATTTGGCCTTTTGAAGAGAATCCAACTTGTTTTCTTTTATTTCCCTATTCCCCCAAGCTTTACAAAGTAGAGGTGAGTTCATGCCTTTTTGATTAGGGTGGTGGGAATTAGATCAGCAAAAGTGAGCAGCTTGTCTTATATTAGATGTAATGTTGAAATTGTAGCTATCATTGACCTCACTGAATTGATTCTAAAGAGGGCTGACTCTCAACTGAATTGTCTAACATCAAGAGCTCAATCCCTTTGACCGTCTCAGCAAAAAAGTTGATATCTCTTCAAACATCTCTTGTGTGAAGTCATTGATAGTATTAGTTGTATGAGTGATTGTTAGAAATTGGGTTATGGTTGACTGGTATATGAGCCCTGTTCAAGAAGCTACTACAATCTTAGTCATGGTAAGAAGCAGACAAACCCTAAATAAACCTGTGATCACCCCTTTGGTACCTTGGCACCGAGCAGTCAGGCTTAACTTAGAGGCAGTGTGTAAAGTATTTTTGCAACATTTCAAACAGTAAAACAGTGAAAATACCACACAAAAAGATTCCACTTCAGGTTAGAAAAATAGCTCTGATTTTAATAAAGTAAATAACACCAAAATGACACAAATCCAATAAGTAGATCTTGAGATATTGAAATGTAAAGTTTATAATGCTATATGTAGACGATAGAAACAAAAATAGTTATTTGTTGAATCTGGTCACTCCGGACAAGGACAATGTCAAAATCCAGGCTGACTGTGATGTGGTGCAAGCCGGCTAAAGGGACCCAGTTAGGCCTCCTGAACCAAAATACTGTAATTCTGGTTGTGAGGCTCTTGCATGGATCTGCGGCGAAGATACGTCGCGCAACAGAGGCAATGTGTTGGTTCTGAAATGCAATGAGGCTGCGGTTCAAGGTCCTGCTGTGTTTGCATCAAGAATCCTGAAGGCAGGGCTTGCAATGTGAACACCAGTGTTGAGGATCTGAGGTGCAGTGGTGATGATGGGTTGGTTCCGATGAGTGGTGAAGCTGCGATGCAGAGGTTCGTCGTTGAGGCTGCCACCGACAAGAGATGCGAGGAGGTTGTGCAAGTAAAAGCATTGCACAATGTCAGTTCTGTAGGTGATGTGTCGGTCCCAGGTGCGGTATGGAGCAGTGATGCGAGTCTTTGGCAATGGGTCCAAATTACACAACAGTAGCGATGCTTCAGTTCTGCTCGAAGATGCGCCCCTCAGCTGGGGAGACATGCTGGTTCAGCTTGGGGATGAGTGGTTCAGTAGAGGCTGCTTGTTGTGCTGGAGAAGCACCTTAGGCCCTCTTCCAAGAGTCTAGGGATCAGCTCAGGGATGAGTTGCTCATTAAAGGCTGCTTGTTGTGCTGGAGAAGCACTTTAGGCCCATTTCCAAGAGAACAGGGCTGGGGTGGCCCCACAGTCACAGATGGCAGAGTCTTATGTGCAGAAGCAGGTAGGTTAGAAGTCTTTTATGTCCCTGAGACTTCAGATCAAGAGGCCAGCCAGATAGCCATTGGAGTCACTCTGGGTTCAGGGGATGCAGGTCCAGTACCCTCACTCAGGCAAAAGGTCAGCAGGTCAGCACAGCAAGGCTGGGGTACAGAAAGAAATGCATTCCAGCAGAGTGACAGACCATTGAGGAGTACAGCAATCCTTCTCACTGGCAGAGGCTTCACAGGTCCAGAAATGTACTGAAATGGTGTCAAAGGTCCAGTACTTACACTCACTTGCACCTTTGAAGTGTGGCAGACTTCAAAGAGATGTCTTTGAAGTGCACAGAGGTCATCCTTCCTTCCTGTCCAGGCCTCACACTCACAACAGGTGCTATGCAGCCCTTTATGTAGGAAAAGGACACAGTCTATTCAAGTGTAAGTGAGGCTGGGTCCAGCTCCTCCCTTCCCACCCTGTTAGGCTGACCCATCAAGTCACACCTAAACTCCCATTGTGTGTGGTTGTCTAGGGGTAAAACACAAAGCTAAACTGTGATCAGAGACAGGCAGCAGGCACCACGTGGCTAAAGTAAGAAAATGCCAATTTAGGAAAACATGGAGAAGGTGGGGAGTTGAGGTGGAGAGTGAAAGGAGAGCAGAACGGGGGAGGATTCATGAGTAGGATAATGTGTTTCTTGATGAAATGGGTGGCTCAATGTCTTTCATGTTTATAGGATATTGAGGGTAATCACAGTTGTGGGTGGTACTGGGATAAATATGGACCAACAATCAGAAACATTTGAATTGTGTTTGATTAGGATATAAATTTGTTAATGAGCTCGCCGTATACAGCCAGTGCTTTTAACATCCAAACATTAATTTAAAATGTACTCAAACTCTTTATCGCATTTGTTTTAGTAACCACTGACTAAGAGCCAAGAATGCTTGAAATGCATTGGGTATTCATAAAGCATGTCAACTTCATAATGTGATTGACGTGGACATTCCTCTGTATAAAGCCTGGATTGGCGTACAATTGGTATTTGAAGATGTTAATAAAGACTACAGATTTGATCACACCGTCTCCATTGTGATGAAATGACAAGAGTATACGGATTCAATATTGGACAAAATAATAGTCATGATTATAATGAGTTTATATTTGAGTACTTGGATCAATAAAATATATTGGGATCAATTCCTACTTTTTGCAATGCAACAGTAGGAGCGCAAGAGGAGTGCTCTTTCTTTAATACAATTTTGGAAAAGCGGCATTTTCAGAATTGGACTTTTAATTGTGATTCCAGAGCTACTAAACTTGAAAAGTATATCTCTTCACAAAAATCTAAAAATGTACTAAGGTAATCCCAATTTTATCCTATTAAAGAGTTAGGCTTTACAGTAGTGAAAAACAAATTTACAGGGTTTCCACTGCCAGGACATCCAAAAGTACATGTCCTGATTTTTAAATACAGTGCACCCTGCCCTCCTGGTTGTCCAAGGCCTCCCTTAGAAGTCATTTATATAAATAAAAAGGGAAGGTTTGGGCCTGGCAAAAGTTGTATTTTGCCAAGTCGGCAGGGCAGTATAAACTGCACACTCAGCCTTTGCAAGAGCAGGCCTGGGAGTTGCTTAAGTGGGTGGCACAATTAGTGCTGCAGGCCCACTAGTAGCATTTCATTTACTGGCCATGTGTACAGGGAGTACCACTGTACTAAGGACTTATAAGTAAATTAAAATATGCAGATTGGGGATGAACCAAAATTACCATGTTTGGAGCAGAGAACACATGCACTTTAGCAGTGGTTAGCAGTAGTAAAGAGCTCTGAGTTCTAAAGCCAACAAAAATGAAGTCAGAAAAAGTGAAGGAGAAATGTAAAAGGTTTTGGAGGTGATCCTGCAGAGAAGGCTCTTTCCAACAGGAATTTAAAGCCTGGTGATATTGAATAGTTTTGCACTGTGTTTTTTTGCTTGCTCTAGCTGCGATGTGAAAAAGGAGGCTTTGGCTTAAAAGTCTTTAAGTATGCAGTTTTTATATCTTCTCCTTTTGGTGCAAGCCATTGTGAGATTCAATGTTCCTGGATTCTGTTTCTTGGACCTTCTGCTGATCTAAAATGCCTTCTCACTTCATACAAGTCCTTTTTGTTCCACTGTGTGGAGATTTGTTTTGCCTACGATTCCGGGAAACAAGTTCCTCCATAACATTGCTCATGGTATCAATATAGTGATTGGTTGTGCGAGTTAGTATTTGCACTGCAACTGGGGGATGAGATAAGTCATATTTTTCTATGGAGAGCTTTTTGATGTTGGCATGTCCAGTAGCTCCAATCCAGATTATAAGTCTGAAAGTTTGGCCTTTGGTTACAGGTATTTGTAAATTAAGGTGGTTGTCGGACCAGTTGATTGGAGTGGAAGATTCTTTACAGATGATCCCATCTTGTGCAATCAGAACGTCAAGACATGATGCCTCGATGTGCGTGGGAGTGGCACATACTTATGGTAAATCAATGTTGATCAGAAAATAGCTCAATTGGGTTGAATTAAGGTTCCTGGGCATTTGCCAGTGCTGGTTAATGTCTAGTATACATATGTTATTAGTAGATGAGAGAGATTGTTTGTTATGAGATGCCTTAATTGCTCTATGAAGATTTGGTTGTTTCCCAGTGAGTGTTAAATGGTGTGAATCTTAAAGGAATTAGTTTCCACAACATGGAGTTTTAGACATTTGACAGCGGAACATATTTAAGATTTTAAACAATTTAGTAGGATCAAGCTTCTATGTATGACTGCAATCCCTTCCCATGGTCAACCACCCCAATCCAAACATGAATATTGACAGTCTGTATACTCTCTGTAATCTCCATGCATTCATTTAACTCTTATCTGCAGTTGAGTAGCATGCATTTCAGAACAGATTTGCCAGATGTTGAGGGCTGAGGGGGATGAGATAGGAACACAAATACGTTTGTTGGAATTAGATTCTTCTTTATAGAGGAGACAAATACATCTTCAATTGCCTTCAATGACTTTAACCCCTTGCGTGCGTGCGTCGGCCGTCGTGAGCACTACCTTGGTAGTGCAGTGCACGTCCGTTGGCTGAAGCGGCCCCGCCCACGCATTCGAACACCCGCACCGGGGGGGGGGGAATTGCCGCCGCAGTAAATGGGTTAATAGAGTATGCATCCTGGAATGGGAGCTACAGGCTGCTTTGGCGTATGCATTTACATTTAACAGTTGGCCAATGTCCATATCCCAGAAATATTTGTGAGTTCTTTGAGTATGCTGTTCTTTACTTTTTCGTGAGCGGGATGGGCAGGGATGATTGGGTATTCTTTCTCCGAGTTGAGAAGTTATGATAGAAGACAGGAGCATTTTGATCTTTAGAGGTATAACATTTGAGGAATTTATACCTGCAGCAGTGGAGCTCATTTCACAAACCATGCATTCGATTGTGGCAGGAAATTGGAGATCCTGTAGAGTCACCTTGGATCTGCTCATAGCCCATCTCCCAAATCTTACCCCTTCAATTTTACTGGATTTAATCTTTCCTCCATTAATTCTTTCAGGCATGGGTTTCCTAAAACAGAGCAGTAGTGTAATAATTCTCTCCTGCTTTCAATATTTTCCAAATAATCTGGCTTAGAAAGTAGATAAGAGTAGGAGTGCTGCTATATAAACATTCTAGTCCAGCAGTGCATGTGGTAGTCTATTTGATACAATAGAAATGCTGATTCATGGTCTTCTCATATTACATAGTGTAAAGTGGTTTTCACCACTATATAGATTATGCCCTCAGTACATAATATTACTGTTCGAATACATTGACTTGCCTCTAAATTCACTGCTTTATGTGGCACTTACTTCGCACTATTACTGGAGCTTTCAAACTGATTTGGCCTGGCAGTAGCAGTATCCCACAGTTTTGTTTGCCTCAATCAGGCCGAAGTATGGTTTCTTGCAGTCTTCCACCAGGCAATGATGTAAGGGAAAAAGATAAGAATGCTTATCTTCTTCACAGCGGTAATTGAATCTTCATTGCCCCAACTTAGCGATAACATGGCAGCAGTGCAGTGTCAAGCTCCCCAACTTAGCGATAACATGGCGGCAGTGCAGTGTCAAGCTCCCCTGGCATCAATCCACAGATTGAAGAAGAGGGCGATCTCCAACACCCTCTCGAGTAAGGTAGCCAACTTCCAGGACAATCCGGGAGTCCTGGCGTTCACCCACACTCTCAGTGGTCCTCATCTCTTTTTGAGTGCTTTATAACGTTTATTACTGTGACAAAATGTGCCACTCATGCCCATTTTCAGCATGGTTGAGCTCTGATATATGCCCACTTTGTGATCTATGCTCCTAAAAAACTACCTCCACGAGGTTGCTGCATGTGTGTCTGTGTGTGTGTGTGTGTGTGTGTGTGTGTAAACGCACACGTATTGAGTTTCTGATGGTCTATGTTTTAAAGCAACAATTTACAAATTTGTATTATTCAGATGGACCGTAATCACTAGACAAATTAATCTCTACTTAATTTAATGTTTTACTATTTTCATAATGTATTAGTGATTTTATTCTGCCTCCTGTGTGTAAATAGCATTTCACCCCAGGTTTTGTTACTTATCTCATTAAAGTTATTTCTGAAGAACCGGTATATAAATGTAAAAACAACTTCCATGTTATTTTTTATACTTGGGCATTCCGATTTGTAATATTAGGAACCTCTGTAATTGGAATCTACCAAGTATTTTCTACTGTTGCAGATTTAGTAGGGGATTATTTGTGCCTTTATTACCTAGCCTTAGTCTGCAAAAAGGCAACACATACATTATACAAAGCTGAGACCATAGGAAACATGTGAGCTCATATATTTGGCCGGTGCCAGGCACCTGGCATACTTAGCCTTTAATGCTGAAATCATCTTAATTTACCAAGCTTTGCATCCCAAATGCATTTCATGCAAAACCCAGCAAAGCTGCGCTCTCTCTAGTCGTTCACTGCCATTTAGTCACAATACAGTTAACATCTGAGCTTTCTATGTTACAAAATATCTTTTAGACTTGGCTTGTTACAAACCCTTTCATTCTACCTCCTCGGTTATTTTATTTCTCTAGGCCTGTGAGTGAAGCACATTCCAGTGGCATTATCATTTTTTTTTAAAAAACTCTCATGCACTGAATGAGTTTGAGACATAGTGTGAGGGGCACCAAACCCTCGGTCCACCCATTTTATTTAGAGATCAGACCCTTTGGCTCCATCAATGAAAACCTTTCTTAAGTGACGCAACACTGTAGTGGCCCTTGGAGGAGGAGTATTACACTATCCACCCTATTAAAATCATGTTGTGCCCCAGTGGCGGCTGCTCCAGCAAATTGGTAGTGGGGCAGGGAGGATGTGTGTAATGAAATAAGATTGCTTGCCGGCTGCCTCCGTCTTCTTTTCCTGGCTTCTCTGCTAACAGGAAGCAGGAAGCACCGAGGACCCTAAGGCACTCAGACGGGGCATTGTTGCCTGGGCATGTTCTCCATCCACAGTGTAATTCAGCCAGGGTGGAGAACATGTAAAGTACGCATGACAGTTTGTGCGGCCCAAGACGGCCGGCTACCGAACATTCATGCACACTTACAAAGAGTGCATACCACTCCCCCTGCTACTGTCATCAGAGCAGCCCTGCCCGCAAAACTGCCTCAGTAGGGAAAAATAAAATGATAATAACCTTGCGTTATCGTTTTATTTTTCCTTTTTTTTGCAGTGCTCAAACGGTTGTGGGGCAACACTCCTCCGCCTTAGCGGAGAAGCCGCCCCAGTTGTTCCCACAATCGCGCACCACGTTTTTTACCTGAAAGATAGCTCAATCACGTAAGGTGGCATAAT